>NW_015151180.1:6223-18687 GCF_000732505.1 Cyprinodon variegatus
ATATATATATATATATATATATATATATATATATATATATATATATATATATATATATATATTAATAGTATTTAGTCTGTAATGAGATTAGGAATTTGAGGCTTTAGTAATGCTTTCATTATTTCACAATGTATATCCTAATATATTTACCACGTATGCATCGATGTGTTTAAGATTTTGTTTGTCAATAGTAGTTTTACAGGAGTTAAGACAGGATATAGGAGAGGGCAAGACATCAAGCAAAGTTCCAAGTCAGAAATCTAACTCTGGAGGACCATGTGGAGGACCAATGCCTTTTGTATGAGGGGCTCTCATTCTACCTCAATGTCACTTGCCTATCCTATTGAGTAAAGCGAGAAACAACTTTGATTTGAACAGATATTATCATGTTTTCCAGTACTGGCACAGCATTCATAGTTGAAAAATGTGGCTAAGCTAATTTAGTCCTTCAAAATATATTTGAATTACCAGATCATCTACTGTAAGGACCTTCTTGCTGCAAGACAAAATTGCTTCTAACTGTGACAAATTCTACAAAGTGATTTATTTCTTATCATAGTTAAATTTTTACAGCAATAAAAATATTAATTTAACAATGTCTATAATTAGTACTTGAAGGTATTGTGGAGGATTTTTGCGATTTTTTGCGACAGCATGCCTTGTGACAGCAAATTACATAATGCTTTGCAACGAGAGCTCTGTGCAAAGCATTCTGGGATATATCTGCCTCTTCTAAGGCTTTTTTTTTTTCTTTCTTCTCATACACTTGGTAGACACTTTTTGTCTTACAAGCTTTGGCCATTTTTCAAGAACCGCGGTGAGAAAGGTGAGCTTTAATGACTGTCTGAAACCGTAGCTCAACACGCATGTACGCCTGAAAGTGTTGCATGCACAGAAAGAGATATCGAAACGGGACAAGAAGGTAGGACGTTCTTGCGTAAACATATCACCAGAAAGATTCACAATTAGGAGGACCACTTATTTAGATCATCCACCCTGAAATGAAAGATTGTCCTTTATACCTTTAAAAAGCATTAGGGCTTTTCTAATGATACTGCCACCTGTGGCCAAATCACAGAATTGCAGCTTTCTTCTGCTCGTTCTCATAGCTCTTGCTCGAACTTAACGAACTTAACTTTTTTTTTTCACCTTACCTGGAGTTTCCCTTGATGTCTGAGTTGAGCTGGATGCCGGTCGCTTCTTAGTATCCACATAATCCATCTTGAATATAACACTTCAATTATTTGTAAAGTCCCACGCATTTAACATGTCGTTTGACCTCACATCCGCTGAACAGCGCAGGAACTTCAGACCCGGTGTAAACTCAAGAAAATGGACTACAGACTTACAGATGCAACAGCGCTGAACTACTAATGTGTCAATCTGCTCATTAAACGATGCTTTAGTCTTAAAAGGGTCAAATAAAAAGGCTATTTTGAAGATATTTTTTTGTAAAAACTTAAATAATGTCTCTTTGATGGCACTGGTGTTGAAGAAGAAATAAACTTTATTTCAAAAAATGAATGGCCTAAAAGTGGAATAACTAGGAAAGTGTATTTTTTTCAGTCAATTTTCTGACATTTGGAAACATTTTACTGAAATAGTCAACATATTAAGAGCAAACCATCTGACATTCAAGGTAAGGAGATACAATAAGGTCATGAGATGGTACTCAGTGTGTATTTCTAACATTAGACTCAAACACAGAACCACTGCTTGGAGACTTTTAAGCTTTACAAATATATATTTAGAGCCTCCTCTTTGATGCTGAAATGATTACAGAGCATAACTAAGACTCAAGGCACAGAAATATTTAAAACTTGGTCTGTCTCTTTACTTAAATCCTATACATGTTTGTCATTAAAGGGAACATATCAGGAAAACAGCATTTTTGTCCTCATAATATATATATTTGAGTGCCTTATGTCAAAACAAACTCAAAAATGAAGTCAAAGAAAGCATAATCTGTCACTTTCTCTGAACCCTGATTTTGAAAAAATGTCATTCAGGGAGCTGTTCAGTGGCGCCATGTTGCCGCAGTGGTTAGCAGTGCCGCCCTACAGTAAGGTCTCCAGTTTGCAACTCGTGCTTCGTGCCAGTTTTGTTTGGTTGGGATTTTTCCTGCCACTCTGGTTTTCTCCAACAGTCCAAAAGCAAGCATATCTCAGCTGTTTATGCTAAAGTGATAGACTAAATTTAGAAGTAGATTTTTTATCTTAACAATTTGGTTTTCTTTCAACTTAACCGTTTCATTTAAATAAATAGTATATTTTATTAGACTTCTTAACTTAATTATTATTTGGTACACTATCTGACGCTGTATATCCCAAAAAGCGGAAAGCTGTTTTTTTTTTTTTTATATATATATTTTTTTAAGTCAGCGCAAATGACTTAGAAGTGCTTATAAATATCATGCCATAAAAAATAAAAATAAAAAAAAACAACCACTAGTTTCTGCAGTGATATTGTAGCTTAATGACCGCCCCCCCCCCCCCCCTAACTTTCAAAGTCAAAATTCCAACTCCACTCTGTAGTTGTGTTGCTTTTTTCGCTGGAAATTCAGTGTATATGCAACTTTAAAATGTTAACCGATTGCATCTTAAGAAACACAAGACACCGGTGCTTCTTTCAAAATTAAACTCAAACATACATTTTTTATTGCATTGTGAAAAAAAAAATTATTCAAAGCATGATCTACAAAATGTCTATTTCTATGTATATCACCAAGGTCTAAACTGTAGAAAATGCTAAATTAAACAACCATGACTAAAACTCGATTTTGTTAGCTACATGTGCTTTAATTGCAGAGGACTTAAAGGAATCATCTAACACCAGCTGGAGAGAAAATATCTGTAAAAGCAGAGGAGCATTGTGAGTATTCCTTTTGTAATTAGATCCAAGTATTGCATACATACTATCTGAATTCAGAAAATCAAAACACATGAGAAGAGGCATTACATTGTGTTAACAGTCTATCACTATTCAGTATACAGCGGTGCCTTGCAAAAGCTTTCATATGGGTTTAATTATTCAATGTTTTGCTCCTTACCAACAACAAACTTACTGTATGTTTTATGGGGATTTCAAGTGATAGAGGAGTACAAATAATTATCACATTATGAGAGTAAAGGAAACCTGTTTTTTTTTTCCAATTTTTTATTTGAAAATGTCTCAAATACCTAATAAAATACAGTGCAACCCTTTGCCTGCTAAAGTTAGTAAAGTAATTATTGCTCTGTATGCACAGCACAGCAGTTATGTGGAGGTGAAGTGTAGACAAGTACGGTACTTGGAATAAACTTGCTTGGTTGCATTGATTCTGTTTTATTTTCCTATATTTTTATCATGTAAAGCACTTTGCATGTCTTTGTACTGAATTGTGCTATACAAATAAATTTCCCTTGCCTGGTTAAAGATGCAGACTCAGGATGACAGAAATCAAACACTGCTCATCCCCCTGAACCTACTAGCCTCTCTGTGCAGCAACAGCAGCATGATATTGTGAAAATGTGTCTCTTTAGCGAGGCCAGTGGATTTCCTAACAGCTCTTGGGGGAATCCAACTGACAACCTGTGGCAAGGCCTTAAAAGTTGATGCACACATGCTCTATCTAATCCAACTGAGTTTAAGTCATTTTGCAAGAGGAACAGGCAAAAATTTTAATCTGAAAATCTTTAAAGCCGATTGAAGACATACCCCAAAGAACGTTCAGCTTAGTTTGAGTCATTGATTTATGGGGCTGAATACATATGCAATGAAGTATGTGGTTTGATGATGAAACAAACATTAAAGGAATTAAGGAATGTAAATAGCTTTGCAAGGCTCTGCATATGATTGTTTTTCAGGATACTTACCTGAGACACCCTTAGGTCTGTGCATGAGCTCTGCAGGTAGATCAGTTCTTCAGCCGGAAGAAGAAGGAGAATTTTAGCGTCAATCTCCATCAGCTGCTCCAGATCAGAAGGCTTGGGGGTGTAACCCTGGCCTGCTGGGACTGACGTAGCCCAAATAGCCTCTTGGAAAACACTCATCAGCAGGATAAGTCATGGTCCACTGGGTATAAGTCTGCTTTGCTTTATAGCAACCTAAACAGAGCTCTGATAAACATTATCTGCATTATTATTACAATGATATGAGAATTAGGGAAGATGTGCTGCTGACTTTAGCTTTTGGTAATCACTTCTGAAATGGGTCATGTGTCAGTTAGTGACAAACGGCACTGGTTGTTCATCTCAGTGACACTCCTACTGGATTCTGTGGGAACCAGTGCGTGGATGTTGAGCTCAACACATCATAGTGGTGAGATAAGACCTATTAAGAAAACTAACATGCCAAAACAGATCATAACTCTAAACAGAGCACAGCTGTAACCTCTGAATGCTGGGAGGAAAACTGGCAGCAGAAAGCAGCAAACATAGACCCTTATTAAGGAGGTAAAGTATGGCCCAAATACTAAATGATACAGATTCTTCATGACATCAACATCTTTTCTGAATATTTTCTGATGTTTGAACCACTTAAGGGATTTGCCCATAAACCAGAATATTTCAGAGAAGGATTTTAAGAAAAGATACATTAATATACTAAGGAAAAAATTTAAGTTTGTAATTCCACATATAGGTATAAATAAAATATCCAGTACCACTGTAAAGTATTCACACCCCTTGAACTTTTTCATATTTTATTTCACTTTCTGATATAAAATGTTTATGTATATACAAGGTAGTGCAAGCTGTATTTCATATTAAGCCACTCTTACTGAACAGCCTATTTGCTGTGATTATCTTTTTTAGAAGATGTCTCTCTTCCCCATTTGAACATCTATAGGCAGAAATCATGCCGGAAATCTTGACAAATTAAGTTAATCCCAGCTTCATTGGATAAGAAAAGTGATAAAATCCCTGAAATTGATTTTAGGTTGGATTTCAGTCCAGGGGCTGCACAGTGGCGCAGTGGATAGAACGTTCTCCCTGAGCATGCGTGGGTTCTCTCCGGGTACTCCAGCCTCCTTCCACAGTCCAAAAACATGACTGTTAGGTTAATTGGCTTCACTAAATTCACCTTAATTGTGAGTGTGTGTGTGAATGGTTGTTTGTCCTGTTTGTCTCTGTGTTGCCCTGTGATAGTCTGGCAACTTGTTCAGGGTTTTCCCCGCCTCTTGCCCATTGACAGCTGGAGATAGGCACCAGCACTCCTTGCAATCCAGGCAGGGATAGGTGTGACAGAAAATGGATGGTTTTCAAACCAAGCTATGAGTCACACACATACAAATGCTTCGATCTAAACCACTGGTATCAAAACCTTCTGTAAAGGGACTACAATCTTTAATTCTTCAAGTGTTTTTAGGCCACAGTTGTGGCTAACTTAATAACACAATGTCATGATTCCTGGCACTGATGCTAGTTTGATTCAGGATTCAACACAGCTGTCAGCTCCACCCCATGTCCAATCAGCCTCCATCTGATTCACCTGCCCGCCTGACTATATAATGTGCTCTCAGACCAGTCACTTGTGCCAGATTATTGCGAGCCAAGTGAGTTTTTTTTTTTTTTCTTCAGTATACCTGTATACCTTTCTGCCTGCCTCCCCTATTCTGACCCAAATTTTGACCCCTGATTCAAGACCGATTATACTGTTGTCTTTTTTTATATATCTATGACCTGATTTCTTTGCCCTTACTTTCGGATTCTCCCCTGAATTGTCTCTGGATCTCAGCTCACCTGACTTTGACTCTGGAACTCCCCTCTGACCCTGAACTCTGGTTTGTCCCCTTGATCATTCTGCCTGTCTCTGCTCTCACTGTCCTGACACTGTGAATTCTCTCAGACTATCGATTAACTTTCAAAGAAAGATTCCTCCAAATCAGCCTGGACGGATTCTGGAATCCTCTGAGGTTAATCAGTGATGTCACGCCAACTCTTATCTTCAGAAACTCTAAAAGTTTGTCCTCAAACACAGTGAAGAGGTTCCCGTTGCTGACTTTGGTGAATCTCTCCCAATTTGCTACAGTTTTAGATTCCAATAAACTGTTTAAATGTCTCTCTTGTTCTGGTATAATTCTGGGTCTTAAATTTTTTTGTCATTACACACAAAACTAATTTCATTAAGTTTTTCAGCTTTATCTGAGTCACAAAAATGCAGTGTTAGGAAAAAATAAAGACTTTTTCATGGAAAAAATGTGTAAAATGGGTCTTGACTGTTACCCTAATGCAAAATTTGTCCAAATCGTTTGGCTTGACTGCTTTGTCTTTTCTACTCCAAAATCTTGTCCAAATTCTTTGGGGAAAATAATTTGGGTCACTCCTTTTTCTTCAAAAGTACTTGCAGTTTTTAGCCAAGTTTAATGAATGAGTGGCCCCTTGTCTGCTTCTGCGTTGCTGGATGTTTCTAAGTCTATATAAAAAAATTTAATTTAAAAAGCATGGTTAAATAAAAGATACGATTACTTTGTGCTTTAACTTTTTCCTCATCCTTCATCCCTCACATGAATGACAGCAAATTGCTATGGCTTTCTTACCACCATTGTTTTCTTCCCTTCAGAACAGATTTGTGGAGTAAACAAACTAAAGCCCGCAGATTAACATGGACCCATAACTGATAAATGCTGTCTTTGTGAGTTTAGGAGGAAGGCATGTCTTGGTAGCTTAGGAGATCATCTGAAAAACACTCTGTTTTTCAACAGTCCTCCAAAACTTCATTAAGAAATGCTGTCATCTTCAATGAACAGCTCTATTTAGTCAGAGGTGAAACTGCACATGGCTGCTCTCCATTTACAAACTCTGTGACCTCAGAAAACCACTTATAACATGGGATTTTAGAAAGGGGTGTAAAATTCAACAAGAAACAACATGTATGCCCTGCCCAATTCTTGCCACATACAAAAGGATGACAGCTTTGAAGCTCAGGAAGAAGCACTTTAGACCTATCAGGATACACAAACCTCTGTAAATATCACCTAAGATGTGTGTTTGCATGTAGCATCATAATTAGCTCCCAAACTAATCTTTAAATCACATTTTCTTTAAACACATCAATAGCGCTTTGGATTAAGCTAAGATAATAAGGGTTGTCAGTGGAAAAATGACAAAGGTTGTTTGTACTGTACAGCTGATGCCTAATTTAGATAAACTGTGTTCACCTAAGCACCTTTTTCAAAGTTTTTTCCACAACATCTAAGGAATTAAATGTGGAATGTTTGCACTTGTGTACCTTTGCCCAAAATGTCCAAAAGTCTTCAGCAAATAATTGCTCCCAATGACTTGACTGAACAAACGTTACACAGTAGTGTGACGATTGCCAGTGTGAGAATACAAGTGTCTGAAGTGAACACCGAGCAGCACTTTTTGATAGATATGCACCGAGGGTTTCTGCCAAGAGCTGCGTGACGTCCACCTCCTAAGTTCTGGTGACATAAATAATGTCTTTGCTTCATCATGGCCACTCATAATAGCATTCCTTACAATAACAGGAAACAGGAAGGCTTCCTGTAACCAATAAAGAAGAACAGAACTCCTGCTCCGCCTCAGTTTTGTTTCTGCCCCTGTAATCACAGAAATATTGTTCTAAAGTCAAGGCAACCATCATAAAAAAGCAGCAAGACATACAAAAACTCTAAAAACTCTGGCTAGCTGTTCTACTGATGCACAGCTGCCCGGGTCGGGTTAAACAAAACCGCATGTTGACGAGGTAAATGTGCTTTTGTGAGACTTTTAAACAGGCATCAGCCCAAGAAAGTTTGGACTAGTTTCACAGCTGCCAAGGGAGTAATTAAGAAAAATGAAATGTGAAAATAAAAAGATGTGAAGTCAGGACTAAGAGTGAATCACTTCCAAGTGGGAATTTCTCAGCTCAGTCATTAAAGGAGACAAAAAAGTCTCCTTCAGCATGTTATAGACTCTGTCCCCATTTTCTTTATTCAAGATAAGCTGTTTAGGTCTCTATAAGCGCCATACTTCTGAATTTTGCAGAAAAAAGGAGGAAGTAAGTGTAACACCAGAGATAAGATTCCAGCATTCAACTGAACTGAATGTGGAAAATGACATCTGGTTAATTATCTGAATTACTGAGAAGATTCAGAAGCTTCTGCCTAGAGGAGAGGTCTGCAATTTGGACCTGGGGAAGATCTGAAGGCTCATGTAACATTTGCAGTTCTAAATGTGATTTATGGAGCTAAACTGGGGACCAAATGGTTCTTTGGATTGTAAAGGTTAAAGACCTCTGGTCTATTGTAGCCTTGTTTTATGTTACATTCACAAAGGTCTATATATCCAATAAGATTTTATCAGGGTTTTTGGGGTCAGGCCATCCTAAGGCATCATTTCCTGCTAGAATGTGGACCTGTCTCAAGCTGTTTGAAGCATTAAACCAATGTTTCTTCTTATATTTAGCCCTTTACTTAGCTCCATTTTCTCATTAACTTTAGTATTATTATTGACCATGCACACACACAGCATGATGCTGCCATCACCATGTTTAACTTTGTGGATGTTGCACTCAGGGTGATATGCAGTCATAATTTTCCACTATAGTAGGCATTTTCCCTTTGTAATTGTATGGTTCTTCAATATCTCTCACAGAAGTCATTGTAGAGGTTGGTTTTAGGAGTGCATGACTAATAGTTTAAAAGATTGTTAAATCTGAGCTGAGGATCTCTGCAGTTCCACTGACTGACAATGGCGGCTTCATTGAATAAGGAATAAGTCAGTTTAAAGACAAAGGGTTTCAGAAGAATTTCTGCTTACAAATTACACAACTGTGATAAACCAAGAATAGCTACACATTTATCAGGTCTAAAAGCAATCATAAGGTAAGACATAGAATAATTTTCCAGTGTAACCACTACATGCTACTGTTTACTTTTTTTTTTTGATTAAACAAATATAAAAATGTCCATTTTAGGCTGGAAAGGTATTTAACAGAGCCTTTGTTTACAACAATTAGGCTGGATATCATCATCTGTGTCCAGAGCAGTTTGTAAAGCGAATCACATGTAAAGCACAGCGTTAAAATATCGCTGAATGGCATGACTCTCTAGTGACCAAGAATACCAGCTTTGTACCGGCAAAAAAAAATTCCCGGACAAATCAGCCATGTTTCATAGATTTTTAAAAGGCATATTATGTCTTAATAAAGTACTGCAAAGTTTTAAATGGATTCCATGTCTTGCAGTTTGCAGCTATAATACCTCATATTTTGTTAGCTGATAGACTGAGCAGCATATTCTGAGATCGTTAAAGCTTGTTATTGTACAACTTCACATTGTGTTTAACTTCTCAGCATCTTTTATTCCTGACCTGTCTGCCATGTATGTCTTCTATGATGCAGTATTTACTTGTCATTAAACGCTTTTAAACAAACCTTTAATGAATACTTTGATTTATAATATATTAAAAATAAAAAAGGTAGAGTTTTTGCAATATAATTTACTTTGGATCTATCCATGTAAACGGAGTTGAATATAACTGCACACCACATTTATTTAGATTTTATGTAAAAACAGTATAAAACTATACATGACTTCCATTTTATCTCAGAGTTCTAGACTACAGTAGCAGCCATTCAAAGTTGCCCTTCCCAGTCAAACACCAGCCGAATGGAAGTCCACTTCCCTGTAACTCCCAGCAAAATCCCCTCCAACTTCCAGCCACTGGAGTGACCCCCTCCTTCTCCTGGGTGTGCATGTTTCACTGAATTACAGGGTCTGACCAGGAGAAGGCATTTCTCTTTAGATCTTAATGTCCACAAGTCATGACAGAAAGAATATTTATGTAAAAGATTGGTGTTTAAAAGGGTATTGTAGGGGACCAGCCGAGGGCCCATCAAGGAAAGTGGGGAAATTTTGAGTGGCTACTACTGTATTTTCTGTTGGCTTTCCTATTGTTTGAGCCTGCAAAAAAAAAACAAAAAAAAAAACTTTAGTCTTCGTCTGCAGTGTATTATAGGATGTTTTAATCGTAAATTAATTTAGAATAGAAATGTAATTCATACAGCCCAGAGAATACAAATTCAAGACTAACGCTGCAGTAAAATAAAGTTGTAAATGTTAGTAGCAGTGAATTTGCTTTAGGTTCTTCCTCTGAAGATTGGAACTAGAAGATGGTTTAATAAAAAGTCCAACTACAGCATATGTTATCATTTATGGCCAAATGTTAGCCTACCTCACTGTTTGTGTCACTGGCGCTGTCCTTTTCCTCTTCTTTTATCTCTTGAATGAGTTCAGCCAGACGTTCCTTCTCTGCACACGTCAAAAGAACTCTCATCACTGCTTACCGGCTATGGTATTACACAACATAAGGGGGTAAAGAGATGCAAAATAAGTATTTGTATAACAATGTATATTAGCATTGGTATATAAAGGCTTATACGACCTTGCATTTACCCGTTTTTCCAATGGGAAAATAATAAGAACCTTTGTTTTAGGTGCTTTGATTCTTCACATGCCCTCAGTTTTTGCACTGCCTGCTTTGCATGATGTAGTTGAGCTCTCTTGGAACTTTTCAGCTGTCAAGTAAGGCATGTGTCCAATTTTGGTAAAGAAACATTTAAAATGCATTTCTGAAATAACAAAGCTTGCAATAATGAGACATGCTACCATTTCAGATCTGTCAACAATTGTGTCTCTAGAGAAAACATGTGGATCTTCAGTCTTTCCAGGCTTCTGTTTAAATGTTGTTTTTCTATCTACAGAGGTTTCAGTATAAATTCAGCAGATTTATATCAGGAAATTGTTGAAGAGTGACTAGAGTCCTGCTCACATCCTTGGAAAACAAACGTAATGTCATTATTTGGGAAAACCGACTGTTACAGAGTTCCTGAGCTTTTAGCGCCATCTAGTGCACTTTGTTCTAATCCCTGGTCACCTCCATCATGCAGCCAGGAATGTTGGTGTCAAACTTCATCTACCTTTTTTATTAAAAATATATATATATTTGTGTTTCTGAACAACATACCTTTTATGCTTTTGTTAGTGTTAATAACCTGAGAACTTTTTTTCACAATTTGTCACACCTACAAACCTTTGTGTATTGTATTGAGATTTGAGACCACTAAGATATTTTCTTTTATTATTTTATTTTTATTTACTTATTTCCCTCTACACATTTTATAATTCTTAGGTTTGGCAACCCTTTCTATTCCCTCACACTTACCCTAAAGACCCAAATTAAAAGCAAGTAAAACCAAGATGTCTCCAGAGCCCCAATTAATGAAGATAGACCATCTGTGTGCCATTTAATCTCTGGGTAAATCCAGCTGTTTTGTAATTATCTCTAAGGTTTGTTGAGGAAACACTGGTGAACAAACAGCATTATGAAGACCAATGAACAAAGAGAACAGGTCAGGGAAAAAAGGTGTTGAGGAGTTTAAAGCAGTGTTAAGTTATAAAATTATATTCAAAGGATTGGAATGTGTATTCCCCGCACTAGGGTCAAATGCTATTGCCAAAAACTCAAAAGTGCAATTATATTTAACAATATTGCGATTGCAATTTTATTTCAAATTTCCTTTTCCTCCATTTGGGTCAATTGTTAAAGGACTGTACTACAACATTTGCACGAAAAATTGCTTTCTTCTACTTGCAATGCAAAGATCTGCATGCTACCTGCCACTGTCTTCAGTAAACCTTCAAATTAATGTTTATAAAACATTATCTTCAGATGTCCATCTCATAAGTGCAAATATTCACACAATACTTTTTGTTTATCTTCCATATAAAAATTGAAATAAAATCACTACAGCTAATGATTCTATGATGGCAACATGTGAAAAAGCTCAAGGTATACCAATACTACAATGCAGTTTTTAACAGGGTGGGGTGTAATCACAAGTTTGGGATTCCAAAGCTATAATTTTTGCCACTTCTGACATGTACTGCGCTAAATTAAATGCTGTTTTCACAAATTAAGCAGGTTGCAGCCTAGGCTTCTCTTATCCAATTAAATTAAACTCTATCCATAGCACCCCCTCACAATAAAACAAGATTGCACCTTCCAGAGTGGCCTTTTATTATGGGCAGACTAAGGCACACCTGTGCACCATTAGTGACTGGTTTGAGAGCAATAATTGAGGGAAATGGTGAGAATTGTGTATGTGGAAAAGGTTTTAGATATTTGAGTTCATCTTATAAAAAAAATGGGAGCAAAAGTGTTTATTTATTTATTTATTTTTTTGAGTGTATATATTCTGTCTTGCCTGGTAGGGCAGAGAGTCGGTATAGGAGTGAAACAAAAATGTAAGTCAGTAGGAATTTTCATTTAAATAGGAAAGACATGGAGGTATTTCTGGACATTTAGGGACATTTAAGGCTTTCGATTTTAAAGAGAAGAGTACATTTTTCTATGTATAATATGGTAACCACAAGGCACCCCTTGATATGGCTGATAAACATTTCATGATAGATAGATAGATAGATAGATAGATAGATAGATAGATAGATAGATAGATAGATAGATAGATAGATAGATAGA
>NW_015151180.1:18753-49777 GCF_000732505.1 Cyprinodon variegatus
ATATATATATATATATATATATATATATATATATATATATATATATATATATAATCTGTTAATCTGACCAGTTCCTTATCAAACAGTGACCTAAGCTGTTCAACTATAAAGATTTCAGACTAACCTGACCTCATGAGTAAAAAAAGCATTTTTAGCATTACTTATGTTAATTGCATAAAGCATTTAAGAATGAGTTCTAAAATGTTTAGAAATGAACACTCTGGATTGATTAATGCATCTACAGTGCAACAAGATTTGCCAACAGTTCATGTTTTTGTCTGATGGTTGGTAACTACGGACGCAAACTGTCCCCGGATGTTGTTTCCAAGACAGCTGATGCTGAACCGCAGCAGCAGCTTCAGCAGCAGCTAGGAAGGTAGCCAGCGGTTAGCTTAGCACCGCTGCGCTGGTTACATCATTAAAACGCATAGACGAGTTTAAACTACAACAAAAAAAATACAGGGTCATCAAGCCTGCAGATAACTTGCAACTAAATGTCTACATCGTGAGGTTATTACGGAGGGGGCCGTGTTTTTTTTTTTTTTTTTTTTTGTGGCAGGTAAACGATGATCCAGCTGAATCTGCCGTTAGCGATAGCAAGCTAACAACGATAACATCGGCTGATCTATTTATCTATCTTAGCTGTCGAAGTCATCTGGAATATGCAGATAATGTCATATTATGCTATAAATACTAATGCTGTCATTTATGTTGGGCCATATTTATATTATTTTAGAAGAAGCAGCTGAGATTCTTTGACATTTGGTACACGAATAACATTTATTTTTTAAAACCTTTTCCGAACATTATCATTACAGAGGATTGGTATGTTATTTCTTTTCGATCTTAACAGCTAATATATTTCTAACTGTCTATAAATGTGTAATGTTCTGTCAGTGAAGCGCTGTAATCACACCCATTTTACTGGCAGCCATCCAGGCGCTGCAATCTACCTGCACCAAGCAGGTGGCTGCAAAGGATGAAACTGAAAGAAATCTCTATTTTACTATCATGTAGTTTTCTTTATGCTTCTCTAACCGTGACATTTTCCGCCTTTTACTATTAGGCTGGGTTGATTCTGAATGGGAAGATGTGCAATGGAATTATAGAGTCAATTTCAAATACCTTCTGGGGCCCTCAGAGGCCCTTTGTTTTGCTGCTGGCACTGACTCTGGTGTCCACTACCCAAGGTTCAGGTAAGACACAAAGCCCCTGCTATATCACATTATAATGAATAAAATTGTTTATTTACGCATGCATCTCTTAAGTTATTGATTTTATTCTTTATTTTTTGTTGTGAAATGTTAATTTATTAGGTCATAATAAGATCATACATTCCAGCAGCTTTATGCAAAAGCTGTAATATTATTTAGTTTACATGTTTTTCTTACTTGGTGTGTTCTTGTTCTATATAGAATAAGATCCTTATATTAATTAGTTCATTCTAATCAAATTTGTCATAAACTGAATATAAATCTAATGATAAAAACAATGCTTGCATTCCATCAGGCATTAAAAGAAATTAGGTTTCTTATTATGTCTAATTTCTTAATTGGAAATGTTTCCTTTGAACACACAAAAAAACATAGCTATCCTGAAATTAATGTATTTTTTTCATTTTTTGGTCCAAAATTTATGGCAAAAATAACATTCATAAAGATTTCAATATATATAGTAACAGCCATTAGGATTCAGCATCCCATCCCCCTGTCTAGTTTTAATACCTTTTTCAGCATATCTATAAATTGGATGTTAAACACCATCCTCATAATTACTTATGCAATATTTTTGCTTTGATATGAATGAGGTTTGTTTTGCTTCCCTGTCATTATTCTGTGTTTTTCTTGCTTTGATTTTGCTGGCAGACTGGTCTGTTTTTGTTTTTTTTTTACTTAAATCTCTGCACATCTCCTTTTCCTAGGATGCGTGAGGCCTTATATGGTCCAGAACAGCTGGGTAAACCTTACAGAAACCAACAGAGGCTTGTTTCCTGTGGGCACAGTGCTGCAGTACAGCTGTGACCCTGGTTACCTGCCAGATGGACCCAGCATCCTCACCTGCACCACATCAGGGCGCTGGTCCTCAGAACCCCCTCAGTGCATACGAAGTGGAGGTTAGAAACTCAAAGCTACCTTCTCTCTAACACCCAGACTGTCATTTGTTTCTCATTACTTCATTTTCAACATTCTTAAGTAAATTATCCGACTCTCGAATTTTAAGAAAATGCGAGTTCTGACCCTATTTGCCAACATATAAGCAAGCATCATGTAAAGCTGGGCGGCTGATTTGTATGTTGTGCTTTTCCCTCATCAGCATGCCTACCCCTCTCCAAACCTGAGAACGGGGGCTACACCTGCCATCCATCCCCATGTCGGTTGTTTTCCCATGGCACCATAATAGAGTTCATCTGTAACGAGGGCTTTGCTCTCAGCGGAGACTATCCCTACCTGACGTGTCAGGATGGACAGTGGGACGGACCTATGCAGATCAGTTGTGTGAGCAAAGGTTTGTCAATGTATTATCCTTTTTTATATATTGGTCCTAAATGCACAACTGGCACCAAAATACATTCAGCTAATTTTTTTTTTCTGTCTTTCCAGCTCTTAAAAGCCATTTGATCTGCCATTTCTCTTACAGGGGCTTGCCTATGTGTACACAACCTTTAGAATAATTAAATAATTAATTAGAATATGCTGCTAAGATCCAGATGTGTCTACATTTTAATTTGCTATTTTCCTGCACAATTCATAGTGTTTTCCATCAAGGTATGATGAAAAGGCCTTCACTCTTGCTTGGGCCTCATTTCAGAAATAAATGTTCATTATCTTGCAGCTGCAGTAGAGTATCAACACCTGGTGGTAATAAGGTATTTTAGTCATGAATCAACAGTTATTTTTCTGTACAACACTTTAGTCAGTTGGGGTTGTTTTATAGTTGCTTAACAAATACAATTGGATTGGAATTGAGTTAAATCTATGTAGAAAAGCTTATAGGAATCTGATACGAAACCTAAGAATGAACATTATTTGTTAAAAATTAGCTGCCATTTTTGGAGATTCTGGAGTTTTGAAAACAAAAATTGGAGCTTCTCCAAAATTTTGTCATCAAATTTCAGGTGGCTTAAAATTTACAAGAGCTGGATAAGAATAACATCTAAAAAAAATCAGTTGTGAATTCAGGAATTTATAATATATTCAGTTAAGATTCTGAATTTTGTCACTTTGTGCAAGTTTGTATTATTCATTATTTTTAAAACTATCAGCTGCTGAGATTTCTGCCAAATGCAGGTCTTGTTGTGCATGTCACAGTGATCTGCCAAAAATTCCATATGTCTTAACTAAGAAGTAGTGATTAAATGTAATTTTTCTTAGAGGAAATTATATAGGTAAGGTTTAAATCTTCTAAAACCTTATAAAGGAAGAGGGCAACCGTTTACTCTATTATCTGACATGTATTTTTTCTATATTTTCCTTAAGGTTGCATTAGACCTTCTCCGGTTCCACACGGCTCAGCTGATCTGATGGACACCAACAGGAGCTTGTTTCCGGTGGGGACAGTGTTGCAGTACAGCTGCGATCCAGGGTACCTGCTAGTCGGACGCAGCATCCTCACCTGCACCACGATAGGAGACTGGTCCTCTAATCTTCCTCGCTGCATCCGCAATGATGGTAAACATGGACAGAAATCATGAATCCAGTATTAACTGCTTTTAGATTCTGAAGACGAGAGAAAAGAGGACTTATTTTCAGTATTTATTTTTCTCCTTCCACAGTTTGCCAATCTCTATATCAGCCAGAAAATGGAGGTTACACCTGCCACCCTTCCCCATGCAGACGATTTTCTCACGGTACTGCTGTGGAGTATTTCTGTGATGAAGGTTACATTCTGAAAGGAGACAGCAAATTCAGAACTTGTCGTTATGGAAAATGGGACAACATATCACCCGTCAGCTGTGTCATTAAACAAGGTGGAGATAAAATTATTTAAAAAAAATTTAAGAGTTTTATAATAATAAAGAAGTAATAAAGAAGTGCATTTTTTGCTTATATGTTCTTTTTGTTTTTATTTCTTTTTTTTAGGTTGTGTAAGACCCTCCATGGTGGAACATGCCATAACAAACCTAACTGACCTGAATAGTAGTTTGTTCCCAGTGGGGTCAGTGCTGCAGTATAACTGTGAGTCTGGTTACTTGTTGGATGGAGCCAGCATCCTCACCTGTACCACACCGGGACACTGGTCCTCCGAACCGCCTCGCTGTATACATAGTGACGGTAAAGATGCATCGTAATTCCCTGTTGAAACTCATATTTTGTCCAAATTATCTATTTTACTTGCCGCTGTGCTTTAGTATTTGGTTTTACATGGAATTGTTATTACCTTAAGAGAGCTATCAAAGGTCCTCATTCATCCAGAACAAATGGAGTCCTAAAAAGATTTTACAATCTTTTTAACTTTTGCCCCAATGTATTTTTTTATTATGTTTTTTGGTCACTTGCTGTACAAATCATAAACATGTTTCATGTATTTGTATACAGCACCCTTTACTCTGATGGCCTTTAGATTAAACGTTTTTTGGTTGATTCTTATTGTTTCATTGACCTGTAATGCCTGTTGGAAGGGATCAGTCTACAGATAATTAGCTTTGTCTATGATGATGTTTTCTGCTCTCCTGATCAGTCTCCTGGCATAGCAGAGGAAATCTGATGATCTTTTGAGTTGCTCTGCAGGGATATTATTACACTATTTACACTACCCTTGAAAAACCATGCCGAGACCGGTCCGAGCTCAGTAACTGAGATAACTTATCGTGTGTAAATGGAAAGCAAACAGAACTGAACCGAGCTAGACACAACCGGACCGTGCTAACTGCAGACCAATTCCAGAGGTGGGCTCGACTCCATTTTTTCCTCCCTCGGTTCTCTGATAACAACAGCGCATGAGCAGAACGCCTCATCTCCGTCTGGCTGCACATCCCGATTCAAACTCCATTTGGTGGTAATGCCCCATCCAGAAGTTGCTTGCCAACCAACACAAAATAGAAAAAGAAGAACAACTATAAACATCCACGAAAGGTTGCCGTCTTCGCCTGACCCTCCGCAAACACCGAAGTACAGCAATAATAATCAAGCATAACTTTCTGAATGTGACGGGCGCCGCCATTTTGATATGCTTGATTCCCTCCTTCTTCGTCTTCTTCTTCTTGTGTTTTATGACGGTTGGCAAACAACTTTTGGTGCATTACCGCCACCAACTGCTTGATTTCATCCTTCGATACTGGCAGTAATACCACAGATCGTCACTAAGAGGCGGCGAGTCGAGGAACCGAGATAGCTTGATGTGTAAATGGTCGTCAGAACCAAGCTCGGCCTGGTTAACTGATCCGAGGTCGGACCGTTCTCGGCATGGATCGGTTTTTCAAGGGTAGTGTAAATGGGATATATATATATATATATGTGTCTCTCTCTTCCAGAGAACATTAGTAAACAACCAGTATCTTAAAGACCAAATAACACGTTAAATGAAGTTCATAGTACAGTTTTTCTCTAAAATGAGTTCCCAAACTTACATTTCACAGTGATCAATCAATAATTTCAAAGAAAGTACAGAAAAACTGCAAACCTACTCAGAATTAGCCAAACAACTGCTGAGCTACACAAACATCAGAGGAAGCAGTAAAAAACAGTGATAACTCTGGGGCATATGCAGAGAGTAACAGCTTAGGGGGAGGAATAAGTTAAGGGGACAGCCAGTCACTCATCATCACAATTACTACCTTTATAGATGAGTGGCCAGAAGAACTACTTCTACTGAAAAGCCATTGTTTGTTTTTAATATATTTTTCCACAACCCAATTACTAAAAATTGTCCTGACACACTTGCATAAAATATGTGCTGCTTTGTGGCTAAAAGGTGAAATATGGTGGTGGATGCATCAGCCTATGGTACATTTTCTAAAGTCTGGAACACTTAGAAAAAAGCCTGTTGGACACAGTAAAACACAGACCTGAGAGCATGCTGCCAAAAAGACAATGAAATGGTTCAAATCAACTCATGTTCCTGCTTTAAATGATCAAGGCAAAGGGCAGACAAGTTGGAACATTTCAAAGTTATTTTAATCATTCTCCAGCCTGTTGGACTAAGATTTAGATTATTTTGCTATTAAAAATAATTAAATATGTATTTTTTAAGCCTCAAAGCTGATAAAGACATAAAACTAAAGACTTTCAGTAGAAAACGTTTTTTTATTCTATTGATTCGGGATGGCAGGCTTTTGCTAATCTTATTAAATGCTTTGAAGTTTGTGCTTGTAATTTGACAAGAAGTGAAAAAGAAGATTGGTTCTGATTTAAACCTCTAACCCAAAAAGCAACAAGCTAACAAATCAACCAACAAGAATAACAGGATACGATTGAAGAAAGTTGATTAAAGCTACAGTGTGTAATAATTACAGGGATATACAGTCAGAAATGTAATATATTATACATAACTATGTTATTTTATCATCATCTACGAGCTCAGCCTCTTAACCTTAATATTTGCGTTGCCTTAGAATTCGTTATTTATAATTACATAGGAGCGGGTCTCCCAGCCATGGAGGCAGACATCTTTGCGCTACGGCAGCGCAGAGCAAACAAACTAGTGATTGCGAGATCGCCAAAATGTCACAACGATGTAGAAAAAATAAAGGGTATATTTATTATCTTAAGTCTACATGAAATCTATACCCTACACAGACTAATGAAATACTATCTGTAAAATTATCTATGTAAACAAACCTCATCACTTGAGAAGGTAGGTGATGCGGACGTCGTGGAAGACATTTTGTCCCGTAACGCTCGCCGTACTGTTGGGGGGGAGAAGCGGTGGGGGGAGATGTTCATGTTGCTGCAGTCTGCAGTCTGACCGCTAGATGTCGCTAAAAGTTACACACTGTAGCTTTAAATTTAAACAGAAAAGTCCTGTGACTTTGAATGCATTGCAGCATTGTAGCAGAACATCTATCGTTCTTAACTTGTGTGTTCTCTAACATGTGCTTTATTCTTGTGGACAGTTTGTGATTCTCCATATCAACCAGAGAACGGAGGCTACACATGCCACCCATCCCCCTGCCGAAGATTTTCTCAGGGCACTGTGGTGGAATATTTCTGCGATGAAGGCTACGTTCTGAAAGGCGACTATAAGTATCTTACCTGCCAGTATGGCCAGTGGGACAACCAGATGAAGATCAGCTGTGTCATGGAGCAAGGTAAAGACTGAGGCACATTTAGACAATAATATTCTTTAAGGCAAGATAAATCTGTTTTTTTTTTCTGTCTCAAAGACCACATTCCAACGTTACCTTTGGGAATGCCTGCCTTGTCCATAGTAGCTTCCACCGCAAGCTCAGTGGCTTTGATCCTGCTCCTGGTGGTGCTGTTTGTACTTCTGCAGCCTAAACTCAAGTCTTTCCACCGGTGAGACGTCCCTCCGAATATCTTAAATCTGCTGATCATCCAAAGAAATGAACAGATTCTAAATGTTCTTCTCAGGCGTGACCACGGGGTGTCAGGGCAGCCTGTCTCCATCATGGTGGAAGGGGTCCAGGTGACTCTTCCCTCCTATGAGGAGGCTGTGAGCAGCAACGGAGCCTCAACACTTAGCCCAGAGTCTAGAGTGCAGATCGTGTTGTCTGAGGGTCAGCATGCCTCACCACTAGAGGCTGGCCCGTCGAGGCCATCCTCTCTCAAACAGCAGCAGTCAGAGATGCCTGTCCACCCTGGGCTGCAATCCTCCTCTTCCTCACCGTTGTCGTCTGGTTGGATTCTGGAGCATGCAGGTGCAGCTGGAGGCACATCAGCCGCACGTAGAAGGCCGTCTGCAGGCAGCGACCAACAAAGCCTGTCTCTAGACTCAGAGATGGACTACTCTGATGGTAAAGAATACCTTTTTTTCTGTCTTACATTAAATTAGACTTAATTTTTAAGCTAAGCAGTGATTATCGGGACTACCTCTATTTGCAAAGTCCCGGAATAAAAAACGATCTTTGTAAAGATGCTAGCTAAAGTATATTGGGTTGTGCTTGTATGTAGCGCCTTTTCAAGAAAATACACTCCAAAGCACTTTACACTACAGTGTAAGGGGTTGGAGTTCCCCAGCCGGAAGCACGGGGCCACCGGTGTTCAGGCTACCGTTACCGGTTCGGGTTCAGTTGTTGTCGCTCCGTCCCCCGCCGACTCCCTGCCCCCGTCCGCCGGGGTTCCCCGACCCGCCCTGGAGCTGACGGCTCTGTTCCAGTGCCCGGTGTCTTTCGACTACGTGCTGCACTGTAGTCGACCAACATCCCGGACGATTTTGAAATTCTCCGGACGTTTTTTTTAGGTCTGAAAAGTAGGACATGTCCGGGAAAAAGGGGACGTATGGTCACTCTAAGCTACAGCATACAGCAAAAGATGATGTACCAGCGTCAATAACTGACCGTGTATGCAAGTTAAAAATAAGGGTCTGTGCTTTCCTCGCCAAAAACACTCTTCACTGAGCAGCAAAACTAGATCTCAAAAGAAATGTGGTACATGCAAGTGGTAGATATAGATGCACTTTTGCCATCTTCTGGCCGTTTTTGGTACTGGATTTTCAAAAGTCAAATTTAGTCTTTAATAATTCATGCAATTTCTGATCCCATAACCCCACACCCCCCTGTCATGGCTTCAAAATACACACACACACACGCATCAGGATATATTTTTTTTTTTGCTTTAATCCCTGTTATATCGAAATGGCGAGGCAGCATATGAAGACTTCAGTCAGGAAATAAGTTTGATGATCCTAACAGACCTAAAGCAGAACAAGTTTGGCTTATATTAATGTCAAACTGGGGTCATTTTACAGTTAGTGTTTTCTTTTATGGAAGATTTGCTAACATCATGTTTTAACCGTGTATAATATGAGTTCCTTCTTTTAAATGAATTATGTTATTTTCCAATATTATTATAATGTATTGATTTAACCCTAGACGAACATGAGCTTTTATTTTGTAATGACTTGTATTATTTCTTCCATAGATATGCCGTTACTGAAGGAGGCTTAAAGCATATGGAACAACTGACCTTTACTGGTTTGCAGACTTTTATCAACAGAGATGACGCCAGTGAATAGTGAACCACTCTCAGAAGCTCATCAAACCAAGGAGTCAATTACATGTACATATGTTAAATCTAGGCTTCCCCACAATATGTGTGTTTTTCTACTTCCTGAAAACGTAGAAATGGAAGGAGAGACAGGTCAAAGGGCGCTTGTCTTTAAAGAAAACTGAGACTGATGCTTCGATGTTTATTGAGCAAGTCTTTACTCATTTTGTAAAAACAAAAAAATCTGACTTGTTTACTTTTCTGAGATCATACATCATGTTAAAACACATATGCTAAATGCATGAACTCATTTTCCTGTAGAAGAAGTAAATGCTTAGTGTTTTCTTCTAAGTTTTTGTAAGTTTTAAATTATGTCATTGTGCAGGTCAATACTACATACATCATTTTTCTCCTGCTGATTTCCGCTCTTCTCGCTCATACTCTTCCTTATAAGGCCTTAGCTTTCCACTTCTATGCACTGTACTATGTGAAATAAGGAGTTTTAAAAGTGAATGTCAGTAAAATGCCCTTACTGCTTAGTGATTGATTAGTTGTGGCATCGTGAAACACCTCACTTGTACACCTGAAGATATTGTCTTTGTTAATTTATTCAGGCTTCTGGGAAACTCCTGCTTTAAGCCTAAATGTGTTTGTAATATATTTGTTCTGAGAAAGCTGTTGATCAGCTGTTGCATTGCCTCTGCAGCTCGTGTTGTTGATTAAAGATGGTTAGCTTCTCCTTTTACCCCAGCTGCTGTGACATCAGATTTGATGTGAATTCCTCGGGAAGAAAAGCCTGACGGAGAAAAAAAAAGAGCAAATGTACAGATTAGTGTGATTTTTGTGTTTGCTTTACTTGACCTTTGACTGAGTTTACTTTTAGATTAAAGATTGTATGTTTTTGTTACAGCTGTGCTCTAATATATGTACAAACTTTAAGGTCTGATTCTGTATATATTGTGTATATTTGATTAAATATGATTTGATGTGCTCAAATTGCTTTTGACTGCTTTTTTATTTTTGATTAAATGTTTGGATAACCTCACTAATGACATTACTCATTTTAGGATGAAAGGATGTGTTTTGAACAATTTTTAGCAGAAACAAAAGTTTTATACCAGAAACAAGTGTTTTCTGTTTGGTCGATTAGTAGACTATGTACCTGATCTATCATATTTTCCAGACTATAAAGAACATCTCAGATAAATCCGCACCAGCTCAGTAAAAAAAATAATAATAATAATGGAAACATACATATATAAGATGCACTGAGCTATATGTACTGATATATACTGTAGAGGAAGGTCTACATATGACCCTTGGAGTAAGGATGAAGAAGAATGCTAGCTCCCGGTAACTTGTTGGCTCGCAGCACTAAGAGCTTCAAATCAAAGTTGGGGTTCAGTCAGCTCTTTATTTAGAATATAATTCAACTTTATTCTCTTTACATTGTCACAAGTACAAAGAAATGAAGTTAACTCTCTGCATGTAGCCCATCCCTTTGGAAGGATGTGGGCTGCCATTGTGCGGTGCCCTGGGACCCAGAGTGTCAGTCCGTGGGAGTGGGGCTTGAACTCAAAACCTCTAGATTCAAAGCACAATGCCCTTACCACTAGGCCGACACTACCCGGCTCTTAAGGAGTTGCACATAGTTTATTGTGTGAAAATATGTGAATTTGGGACAGTGTATGTGCTCAATGAAAGTTACCCCCTTCTTTGATTTCCAACTTTGATATCCCTCTTTTGGAGATTTGGTAAAAGCTACAGTAAAGCTGCACCTTTGTATAAACCGCATCGGAACAAACTAGCAGCTTATAGTTCCGAAAGTATGGTACTAACATCAACTTAAGAGACACCCTGGATGCACAAAGTTCTTGTTAAATAAATGGGATTTTTATTTCTTTAGTTGATCTTTCAGTTTTTAAGGCTATTGAAAGAAAAACAATAACAATGGTTTGAAAACTGCCAAAAAAAAGAAACATTCTTTTCTTATCAATGATCATTATACTTAATAACCAACCTTATTAACAAAATAAATGTGTAAAAGTAGTATTATATTATTATAACAGCAGAATGTATTCCGCACAACAGATGTTTACCTAAAGACATGCTGAGAGAAGCTATTTTATGAAACATTTTACTAATAACCACATAAACCTTTATAAAAGATTTTTTAAAAGCATCTTCATATTAATCATAGCAGCAGTTTGTCATATAAACCATTTCCTTTTTTGTGTGACGAGACTTGTTGCAAGCTTTAGAAATAATGCATAAAGAAGTGCAAGGAGAACCAATGACCTTCCAACTCTAGGATAAATCTGGCATCACACCAGAATAAGCCACTTGTGCAGGACTGCAGACATTTCTGCATTCAGATTTGCACCTGACGTTCAATCATTCTGAATATAAACAGAAACTGTATACATATTAGATCAAAGCTTATGTAGAGAGTTTTGGGTGAAGAAACCTGACCTCAAACTCACTGTGCACTTGATGAATCAGCTTGGGAGTTCTGTTCATATAGACTGACTGACTTTAAATGCTAGTAATGTATGACTAAGCTGCTGATCAGCAGAAGACGACCCTGGCTGTTGTGGTTGTGTAATGTTCTTCCAGACACTACTGAGGCCTATGTTTACTAAATTTTAAAAGCTTTCATAATACCTCTTTTTTCAAACTTAAATTATCCAATGCAAAAAAAAAAA
This sequence comes from Cyprinodon variegatus, assembly GCF_000732505.1. Taxonomy (NCBI): domain Eukaryota; kingdom Metazoa; phylum Chordata; class Actinopteri; order Cyprinodontiformes; family Cyprinodontidae; genus Cyprinodon; species Cyprinodon variegatus. The sequence continues at coordinate 30,563 of NW_015151180.1, forward strand.
AAAAATGTATGACTCACATCAGTGAGGCTGTGTTAACATAGCCTTATAATTATAGCATACCTAAAACGTACCTATATTAAGTTAAATTATTTAAATAATACGCTTCTTGTTGCCTTTAACAGCTTTTCAGGCATTAAGGTGACTTTAAAAAGAAAATAGTTATTTTTCAGTAGTGCATATATATATACGGTATATATATATATATATATATATATATATATATATATATATATATATATATATATATATATATATATATATAATTTTTTTTTTTTTTTTTAAGAGAGTTCTTATGGTATGATAAAAATGCCAGGGGGTTACAAGAGTCAAAAAAGGTTGGAAACCAATGTTTTAAAAGATAATCATTCAGTACTTGATTAGCCTAGGCTAAATTACCTAAGAACGAAAACTATCCAGACTAGTCAATTTGATTCATCACCTTGATTAGACTGATTACTGATTAATATTCATCCCTTGCAGCTGTAAATTGAAATGAACATTTGCTGGTGGTAAATTCAAACCAAAGTCAGGGCAAAATCCTGACTGACTGGCAGCCCACTCTTGTCTTTTGAGTGCTTTTGGTTTTACCTGTCACAGGTGTTCCAAGATAAAAATATTTCTTCGGTCTTGGGTCCATGATTTCAGTTTAACAATATTTGAGCCACATTAATATGACCAATGCTTTGTGAAGTGGTACTCTGTCACTCACCTACCTGTATGCTACTAATCTTGAGCAAGCTCTGCACTGGTGGCAACATTATTCCATTAAACATTCCTGAGTTATAGCAACTGTACAAACATTTGCTCTGCGTTTTTAGACCCTAAAATCACTTAATACAAATGAGCATCTGAATTTAAAGTTCTTTAAAAACTGTTCTATGTGAAGCAATGTTATTAGCAGCAGATTTCCTGCAATTGGAGCCATTTAGATGTGAAGATTGATAATGGCTGCACACATCATACATTAGAAAAACACATTAGAAATCAAAGGGATTTGTGTAAGAACTTTGTTTAACCTTTGCAATAAAGCCAGAAATTGATATGTATTTGTTTTTTGTTTTTTTTATCAGCTATTTAGTTTATAACATTCATAAATCTCAAACTTTTGAAACAAATATTTTCATCCTCCAATGTTTTGCCACTGTTGTTACATCACAGGCTTGCACTATGAAATATCTTTTTTTAATCCTCCCTCCAGGGTACACTGTTCTCTTTGAAGTTCACGGCTGTTTGATCTGTTCTTGTTCAGCAGCAACGTTCTAATTGTAGTTTTGATCTGTAGAACAGAAATATATTTTTTAAGCTCTAAAAGACAAACATATGCTTCAGATTGCCATTTGACACTGTTCATTGGTTCTTGTTTTATTAGTTGTTTTTTTTTTCCTCATTCCACAAAACTTGTTCCAAAACTTACCCCCATGCTGTGCTGTGACTGTTTGGTAACATCTGAAGCACAGCACCAGGATTAGAGCCTCTGCACACTGGAATGCAATGTACACTAAAGGGAACAAAAACAAGGGTCCAATGGCCTGTGGAGTAAAAGCCACCTTAAGGATGGCGGTGCACAGCTGCATGTTTTGGCACCCTGTCTCCATGGAGATGGTTCTGCTGCATCTACAGTAAGAAAAATGATTAAAGTCAGTGTAAAAATCATTTCCTTTTAGATTGAGGACAAAATTAACTTACAATCTTTACTAAAATATTTAGATAACAACTGATTGATAACATGTGATGGTGTTTTGCCTCCTTGCATGTGTGAGGTTGCTGCAATTCCTTGCACATGTTAAGGTACACAAGTTCAATTATAGAAGACAATGGTAAGGTGGAATAATATCATATTTAGGTGGCAACAGACAGCACATATTATTCCCTTCTGTACAATGAACAGTCTTTGATAAAGCTGAGCTATTTGGATAAAGAAGAAATTTTAATGTGATACAGAGTCGTGAACTCCCTTTTAATGACCTAATGACAAAAATGTTTTGACCTACTGTGGGCTGAGTCTGCAAATGACCGACACCGCATATCCCAGAATAAAACCAATCAGAGGCATCAGTGCAGCAACAGTGAGGATGTCTGGCATGAGGATAATCCATATTACATCCTTCACAGCGAGACCAGACAGTACAGAAATTATGATGGTGGATATCAACAGGATGCTGAGACCAACCTGTCAAATATACAATGTTACAAGGGTCAGTTCATCCCACCTAAAAATACAAAAAAACATATTGTAATAGTCATATCATAATAATAATCATAACAACTATATTTGCTTCCTTACTATTTCTGAGCCTCCCCAGAAAAGAGATAAAAAAATATGTCAAGGGCAGTAAATATCTCTATTTTAATCACTGTTCAAATATTTTTTATTCATATGGTATTATATTAAATTATACTTTCACCTTTTTTTTTATTCAAGCTATTCAAGCATTATCAGTGATGTTGTTTTTGAAAACTTCTGCTGGTAAGCCACCCCTTCTTTCCTTCGCTCTTTGTAGACATTTTTGTTTTGTTTACTCCAAAGGAATATAAAAGGTGTTTTTCTTCTCTAATTACATCTTCTGCATAAAACTATCATACCTGCTAACTGTGTGCAGTGCTGTTGCAAATGGTGGCTGCCTTTGGGACATAAAGAATAAATTCAATTTGTCCTCCCAAGCTCTTCATGGTAACAATACATCAGTCACAAATCCTAATTTAAATAGAGTGGTAAACTCAGCTTTTGCACCTGTTTTCACTCTCAATATTTACTGCTTCCTATTTGGGATATTAGTAAAACAGTCCCATTGTCTGATTACCTACTTTTGTTACACTTGAGGAATAATTTGGCCTGTAGTGGTTGATGCATATGCCAATAGCACAAGGCACCAATGTAAACACGAGTGCAGTGATGATTCCTGCATAGGGAACAGCATGTCTTAGACCAGTGAAGCCTTTGCTGAAGATGTACAACAACAGAGGCATGAGAACCAAGGCAGCAATGCTGGAACAAGTTGTCATGACGATACTGTCAAAATATCAAATGGGAGAAAAAAATGTAATTATTCATTCAATTAACACATTATCTTACAACAGTTAACAAAAAAATCAACAAAAGAAAATACTGACATTTTTACCTGAGGTTCATGTCACCTTTCACTGTAAAGGAGAAAATGTTTGATAAGCTTCCACCTGGACAGCAACCACAGATCAGCACAGTTACAGCCTTAATAGAATCCATCTGGAAGATTTTTGTCAAAGTGAAAGCAGTGAGGGGCATGATACAAAACTGGGCCAGCAGTGCAATAACTACTCCTTTTGGTTTAAGAAGATGGGTCCTTATTTTAGAGATCTCCATCGTGCATCCAAGAGAAATCATGGTGATGAAGAGGATGGTCACAGTCAAAATATTAAGAGCTGTGTTCATGGGTTCAGGGATGACCAGGATGCCCATGCTGCTATTCCCAGGGATGTTGCTATCATCAGGACTGGTGGTCATTCCCACATAGCCTCTGGTCTCGTTCATCATGGCAGTTCTTCCATAACTAGTTTGCGTTGTGTTTTGCATCTGTCAGACAGATTAAATAAAAAAAAGACTTGAAATTGTTTCTTACTGTAGGAACAAAAGTGTGGTTCAACTAAAAAACTGAACTTCCTGCAGGCATTAACTGTCAACCCTAAGGGCTGCTGATATGCTTGACTTTTAGAGGCTTAAACAAATAAGCTCTAAATAAAATACATAATAGAAGAGGAGATTTTAAAAAGAATGCAATGGATAAAGAACTGTGAATTTTCCTATCAAATGTAATTAATGTAAAAGAAAAAAAGTGCTTTGCATGAGAAGTCATAAATTCAGTTGTTCTTATGCCCCAAGCACAAACTTTATTTTGTTTTATTTGCATTTTATGTGAGAAGAGAAGAAATGAAACAGATGCATTAATCTTCCCTCAACTTTCTTTCAATATGTCTTTACCAACTTTGCATATTTTGACCTCAATCTCGAAATAACTGTAAGCTAAGGTGGCTATTCTTCTGAAAAGTGAACACATACAGCACTCTTAGGTATCTTGCAGTTTTTATCAGATTTTATAAAGCTTTATCCATCTTCACATCAAGTCTGAAAAAACGTATCTGTAACACACCCAGAGCCTAACCGTCCATATTTCATGAGTGATTTATGGTGTTATATTATATAATTTACCTGAAAATATGTTTGTCAAAAAGCATAATTTCAGTCACATTTAATCAGATAATCCTCATCCCATGTTGCTTTTGACTACCAGAAACACAAAGGCTTCATTGATGCTATGTTTCTGTTTGTACCAGATTCATTGTGGTGTTGATAGATTGACCCGCCTAAGGTGACGAATGCAGCAACTTCTCCAGCATTAGAATAGCTACTCCTCTTATAAATGCTCTCCCTGCTTTGTCTCTTAGCTGTAGATGCTTAAAGTTTAGGATATTTATTTCATAACATAACTTTGCTTTAAACATAACCACTTTATTCTTCACGTTTTATATGACTTTTTAAGACAGCGTTTGCATTGGGATGTACTCTAATATGCACAGCACTTTATTCAGACTTTGATATTTAAAGAAAACCATTGAAAAATCATAAATATTATCCTTTCATGTGACTGTACTCACTGAGTTGCTCTATATACAGTAAGAAAACTATAATGCATTCAAAAGCATTGTAGAATGTTTTTATAGCATAAAGAAGGTTTAAGGGGGATGACCACATTAGTATGCACAAATCCATCCATATTCACCAACCTGTTGCTTTGAATATCCTGTCATGGATCTTGTCAAATCTGTCCACATTGTTCCCACTCTTTTCCCTCTCTTTAGAAATCGCAGGCAGAGTTCACACAAAGATGTGCTCTAACTGTGAACACAGTCTAACTGGGAGATCAGACCACTCTTGAAATAAGACTGTTGAGCTGTTGACTCACAGTACGGTGCTTAATATTCCATCCACATCACTTCACTAAAATAACAAGCAACAGCTGTAAACAGTGGAAGTCCTGAAAACAAGATTTAAACTTTTTTGTAGGTAAGAGGAACTTTCTCTCCATTATTTGATTTTCGCATCAGTGTAATAACACTGCTGATTAGCAGTCCTATCTTTCAATTTTGGCCAGTTCTAACCCAGTTGCATATTAGTTTTTGATATGGCCTGTTAAGATTATACTTTTATACCAAATGTTATCTAGGGGGTTTCTGGTTTTATTGTACCCTCTATGAATGGTTTTGCCTAAAAGGGGATTCCTCTGCAGAAAAGAGTTCCAGGATTCCATTGAGCTGCATCATACTGTCTAACTGAACTTTAGTGCATTAAGTACAGTGAATGAACTAAAGATGTATCTAAGAAGTCTTCCTATTATCTATTTTCCATTTTATTTCTAATGTAGTTTACACTTTAATAACTTTATATGATCTATTTCTTGATGTTTTCTTTTCTTGATGTTTATCATTGTTGTATCCCATCACAATTTCATTTTGCATATTTATTTTATATATACTATGTAAGCAATAAATATATACTCTGATATGCACTGCATGAATTTCCCATCATCATGAACACATTATTTCACCTCAAAAAATTATTAATTTAATGTCTTATTTAATTTTATTTATTTATAGCATATTTCTTCAATGCCATATTTTTTGGCTATTATATAAAAATGCAGTGATTAAAATAACTGTGATAGAATATTGATTAGGTTAACTGCATGATGCAATACTGTAAAGGCACCAACAGCTTTAGGTGGTCAGGGTCTAGACATACTGACATAAGCTGAAAACGAACAAAACCACATTATCCTCAGCTAGAACTTCCAGATGTCTCACTAAGATAATCCTGATTTGCAAGAAGAAGATACACAATTAAAAGTTTAGTCATCTTTTATTATTACTGACTAGAAGTAATTTCAGTGTTTTAGAGTAGGAGCTCCAAACTAAATATCATGTTTGTTTGTTTTTTGGTGGAAGAGAAGAAAAAGCTGGTGAGCAATGAGATTGCTGTAATACCAAAAATATGTTTCCTATAGTTCGCAAAGGGTATGAAAAATGTTTGAAAAGTGATTTTTTATTAAAATGTGAATTAAAAACAGATAAATGTATTTCATTAATTTTAATTACCGGGCTTTAGGATTAAACTTCTGGTACATGTCCCAGCATTTTTACCTACTATCCTTAGGGATGTTGTTAGGTCATATTTCATTACCACAGGCAAATTATTCAATATCTACATGTAAACATATATGCAGTCTTTTTTATGTAAGTACTAGTTTTGTTGTAGCAATATGTAATGTTTTTTCTTACTTTCAACACCCCAAATATTTGGGAATGTGTAAACTTGTCCTTATGTGTGTCTCTGTCTCTTCATGTGGTCGCTCTCCATTGGTGTAGTTTTACCTTAGGTCAGTTTGTTCCAGTTTTTTTTTTCCTTGTCAAACTTTTCGTACAGTGTAACATGATGTGAAACACAGATACAGGTTAAAATTTAAAAATATAAATAGAATAAAGACATAATTCTAGAGCTAAAAGCAAAACAGATATATTGATTGGATTTGTTACAAACAGTAAGATCTTTAAATATTAAGTAAATAAATTGAATTTGGGTTTTTAAAAGCTGTAAGTTGTCAAAAGTTAATATCTGCAATAAATCTTCACTTTTTAATTGAGTTACTTAAACACTTTTTGAAAACAGATGACCTGTACGTGCTCCCATTGTATTCAGCTAAATCTTTAAATCACAAACATTGTTATAGTACTTTTAGTGTCACAGCAGCAGCATCAAAACATCTGATTTAAAACCACTGCGTCGTGCAGGAACAAGTTTTTATGAAAGCCTCACACATCCTCAGCCAAATGAACAAAAACTACTTTCTAAAAGCAAAACTCTAAATCTGTTAGTTTGATGTAGAAAAAGTCACAACTTCTTTAAATACTTGAAATACTTACAAGAAAGAAATCACTGACTAAATATATATATAAAAAACGCATACTACCTCAAAATTCAGGCCACTGGCTTTATAGTTAGACTGTAGTAATGCAAACACTTGTCTTCACTCTGGCTCCCATTCTCGTGTCTGATCCCTCTGCTGTCGGAGCCCCTGTGTCACATGCTCCTCTTGCAAAATGGGTAGTGTAGATGCTGCTGGCTGCTAATCAAAGCAAATAAAAAAAAAAAACAACAAAGGCATTTTAGAAATTACATGTTCATTAGAATGTTTTTAATTGCTACTTGCCCCCCTTGATTTCCTCTTCTGGCGTGACCACAGTAAACAGATTGAGTGAACTTGAAATGTGCACATAGTGCAAGAATTTTTATTCATCTGATGCTGTGGGGCATTTGGTAGTAAAAACAGACCTAATTTGAGTTTAAAGATTACTTTTTTGTCATATACTGTCAACTCAAAGCAAAAAAAAAAAGTTTTCTATAGTCTGATAAGCTTTGATGTTAACATATCTTTCTTTTACCTGTTGACATTCATAGGGCCAATACCAGCTTCTAATGAAGTAATTACTTATCAACTCTTTTTTTTTTCAGATTTTTACTGTGATTACACTGTCACAAGTACAGAGCAATGAAAGGAGCTCTCTGCTTTTAAGCCATCCCCTTGGGGAGCATTGGGCTGCCATTGTGCATCACCCAGGGAACAGTTTGGGGTTTAGGTTCTTGCTCAGCGACCCAGAGTTTCAGTCTGTAGGGGTGAGGCTTGAACTCAGAACCTCTGGATTCCAAGCACAATGCCCTACTGTCTACTGGTCCAGCGAAGAGCAGGCAGCCTGTTTCAGCAGCTCCCTTCTATTCTATTCTATTCTATTCTATTCTATTCTATTCTATTCTATTCTATTCTATTCCATTTAATTCCATTCAATTCTATTCTATTCTATTCTATTCTATTCCATTCAATTCTAACCACTAGGGCACACTCCTCCATTTTCTGATAATCAGAAAGTCTTCAATTTGCTTACTTAGTGTCACATATGTGGCCTCCTAAAGTACTTCTACTGCAAAAAAGGTTATCCTTTTGTTAAATTAGAAACAATAAGTCGACTATAATAGCTTGACTAATATTAGGCTGAATATAGTTAAAGGAAAGATATAATGACTTAGATACAGAAAGGGTTTACTCTTTGATAGGAAATACAGCAGAAGACTTCAGAATGTTGAAAGGGGTTATCCTCCTGCAGGACAGTGATCCAAAACAAACACCCAGAACGGCAACAGTTAACATGTTAATGTGTAAAATTTAGAACAGTGGAAATATTGTACAAGTCCAAGATTAGATGCTTTAAACCTAACTGAGCTCAAGCCATTTTGCAAAAAAGAAAATGTATAGACCTGCATAGCTGGTTGAAAAAAAGCCTTGATTGCAATAGTTGTTCTCTGATATAACTTAAAAAAAACAAAACATGGAAGTTATTGACTTAGACTTAGATTAGACAACATTTATTGTCATTTTGTAAACAGAGAGAGTATACAAAGCAAAATTTCGTTTTGAACAACTCTCATGCCTTTTCTATTTCTTTAATTGCCGCAGTGATCAGATGTAAACATTGTGGGAGAAAAAAACAAACAAACAAACAAAAAAAAACACATTGATATGGTCAGTTTGATGCAATCTGTGAAATTATTTAGAGTTTTTTTTAACATTCAGCAGTCTGAAAGCGGTGGGGAAGAAGCTGTTCCAGAACATGCTGGTCCTGTGTTGAATGCTGTGAAGCCTCTTCCCAGAGGACAGCAGGGAGACCAGTGCATGGTGGAGATGTGAGGGGTCATTGATGATGAGATGGGTTCGGGACACGCAGCACTGGGATGAAATGTCTTTTACACTCTTCTCACATGCTCAGGATGCAGTCCTGAGGGGAGCCTGTGCTTAGGGTGATGACATTAGAGGTGTTCTGTCCAATCTGGACTGACTGAGATCTGTTTATGATAAAGTCTAACAGCCAATTGCAGATCGGTGTATTGAAGCCCAGTTTCAATACACCCCTCTGCTACACTTTAAAGTCATATTTGGTCTAATATGTAGAATCCCCTCAATGTAAATAAACATATTTTGTTGTAAAATGACAAAATATAAAAATAAATGTACAAAAGGTACAAATACTTTCACAAGATAATTTTCCCCTTTCCATTAATGAGCATATGACCATGTAATTCTTCATAGAGTAGCCTAACCCATTTATCCTGTTTTTTATTAAGTTTCACACAGACGCTTCTTTTTAATGAAAAAAAAAAACATCTTTAGAGAGCCGCAGATGATTTAGGTCACGTGATAATTTTCACAGCATCTTATTCAAAGATCTTTTGCATGCAAATGGTGAAGCATGGATGATGTTGTGGGGGAGGGCATCAGACGTGAGCAAAGCCGCCATCTGGTTTCATAATCATATGGTGAAGTAGAGCAAGAGGCCCTGTTGTTGTCCTACACACTGATACATTTCCCATCAATAAAAGATCACAATATAAAAGTATCATATTAATGCAATAATGGATTTTAATCAAGGAGTGTAGCTTCGAAAGACATATAAAGAGTATGTGTTGCTAATTTATTTTATTCCTTGCAATATAGCTACAGCATACAGTATATGACATCATAGTAACACAGTGAGCTTAAACAAAGTATCACCGTTGTTGGAATTTCTAACTTAAAGTAGACGTTATAGTGGGTGTGGGTGCGCCCAAGCCGTCATTGTTCTGGGAAATGTAGTTTTAATCGTCATAAAGCCCCTATGCTTAGACTGGGTTTGTAACACACTTTCACTGCATTTCCCAGAATGCGTTGTTTAACTTGCGCATGCGCTGTGCTTGTTTTCCCCATCCATGTGTCTCTCGTCATGCCTCTGCCGTAGCAGGAGCTCCGCGCTACGTTTGGTGTTCGCCTCCAGTTGTCGCTGCACTTTGTTTTGACAGCTGCCTATTTTCTTTTCTTTAGCATTTTTTTTTTTTACCGAAGAATGAGTGAAAACGATGACATCGAAGTCGACAGCGATGTACGTGATTCGTTTTTTCCCCCCCAGCGGTATTAGCTAGCTAGCCATGTTTAACAGACAGACATGCTATAAACCGAAGCTATGAGCTGAGCTAGCCCACTGTTTTTTTTTTTTTTTAGCCAACACATATTTTCTTAAAACAAGCTATGAAAACCACCGTTAGTAGAACATTTTGGTTTATTTCTTGTAAATAAAAGCCAAATAGACAAGGCTAACTTAAAACAAAAATTTACATTTAGCACATTGTTGCGATTATATCGTATTTTCAGTGGTAGTTTAACGTTACCTTACGTATAGAAGTGTCTAAATTCCATTACATTTGGTTAATTACATCAAACAAATACATACAGACGCTTAATAATAATAAAAAAAACCTTATATAACTGTAGGGCAACAACAAAACGTGATGCGACAGTCACGAACAAGAGTTAAGCTGTTGCTGCAACAAGGTCAGCTCATAAAGGAGGGGGAATAATTTGTCCCTTTAGATAAAATGCTGCATTTATAAACTATCATAAGTCTTTAGCACAGTGGAACTAGAGATAATAAATAGTTGTTGCAGTCCGTGCATTGCAGGGTTGCGCTTCGTGTCAACTGTAGTAGCTACATCGTTAGCAGTCAAAAATTGCTAAATGTTTTGTAGCAGTTTATCTCCAAATCTGGTTATAACCAGTGTGTTTTGTCATTTCGCCCACATAGTAAGTATTGCAAATCAGCACAGTAAAGACATGAAGTACTCCATGTTCTGCTGGTGTATCTGGTATCGCACGTATTCCCTGAACTCCCTGCACCCTGACGCGGCCCTCATGTCAAGTGTTTATTTCCATCTGAATGAAAATCCATCCGTTCTATTATTATTGGTTATATAAAATATCCATTTGGCATGAACCATTTTAGTTGGATGTGGAAACTAGTGGGTATTGGCTAACTGTGGTGTTTTGAGTCACAGTGGGATGTCATTTGTATTTTTGACGGGTTTTTTTAAGGTGGATTATCCTCCCCCCTTCTGACTTGATTAAACTGGAATCTCCAGCTTTAGATCATCATGCAGCCAGTGGATGCATACTGGTTTGGGCATCTTTCCTTCTATCGACAATATCTATTTCTCCTGCTGAAGTGTTTGTTTAAACAATCACTTAAAAAAACACAAATCTCCCATGTTTTCTTACATATCCTACAAAAATATTAATTAATTAATTAGATATACTACATCTGATATTCTTCCAGATCTCTACAGAATCTTGAGTGTCATGTTATTTGTTACATGGTTTAGCAACATCTTAGATCAGGGGTGGGCAATTCCAGTTCCTGAGGGCCGGTATCCTGCAACCTTTAGATGTGCCTTTTGTGCAGCACACCTGAATCAAGTAATTAGACGATTGAGAGGAGGAACTGACAGCATTCTGAGGAGATAATTAAACCATTTGATTCAGGTGTGTTGGATGGATGTAAAAGCTGCAGGATACCAGCCCCCAGGAACTTGAGGGCCGGCATCCTATTTGGGATATTATTATTACTTGCCCACCTCTGTCTTAGATACTTGCTGTAGTTAAAAGGTTCTTGTTAAATCATAATAAATATGAAAACCAGCAAATGAGAGGATAGAATCCCCCCTTTAGACACCCTTTTTTTAATATGCAATTTTTCTCACTGTATGAACAATAATCATGCCCACATATGTGAGGGGAAAAAAAGAAAACTCAATTATGTGTGAGTCTAAGATGAACATATTATGATATAAAATTTTGCACATTACTTAAAAGGATTATGGACGCTAGCTATATGCAGATATGCGTTAGGTAGAGAAGGAGGCTGATGGATCTATTTTATGTATATTATTCACATCCTGCAGAAACCTGCATATGTTGTTCATGGAGATGTTGTGGGGAGATCCAGTGTTTCTAGTTAAAAAGTTCAGTCCATGGTGATAAGTAGACATAAAACCAGAGGCCTGTACCATGTAGTGGGATTACTTCCAGCCTATTCAGTTTAACCAGATGTACCACAAAGCTGGTTATCAACTCCCTAACTCAATCCAGCTTGAACTGATCCTGAATCTGTGAACACGCACATATAAAGGAGCAGATTCAAGGTAGCAGACCAATCACAATCATGAGCGCAGAAGGGAGAGCTCCATATTTCTCCAGTGATGAACAAATACATTAAATAAATATAAAGAGAAAAAAAATGAGACTTAAAGAAAAGTGAAGCACAGTGGCAATATCAAAGAGACGCCAAATTACATGACAGCAGGTTTCCCAATAGCTACTGCATATTAATAATGTGCACCTTGTGAAAGAAGAGGACTTGGGAGCAGATAAAATGAAAACACAAAAACATAATTTCATTTGGTTAGTTGGATTTTTTTAATTCAATGATGTTTGAGCTACAATAAAGCTGGAAGCTGATGCTCCAACTAGTATCATATTTATTCCATAAAAGTTAAAAACAATCCACTGGACTTGATTACCAAGGTTTGAAGATATTTGTCATTTGAATCGAGAAAGCTTCCTGGAGGGGAAGCGAAACGTCTTTAAACCTTGGAAACCAAGTCCAGTGGATTGTTTTTAACTTTTACGGAATCTTCATCAGCATTGTATCATATTAAAACAAAAAGTGATCGTACCTTTGTGATATCAAATCTTAAAAAATCTGCTCTACTTTTAAAAAGGTGAAAGTCCTTAAATGCAGCCCTAAATGTACAGAAATACATTAATGTCTTTTCTACTTAAATGAAACTTAATGGCATTTCAGTTTCAGTCTCATACAGACTCTTTGCTCTACATGATTAGTGTTCCATTCTACAGTAACATTATAGTCTTCCTAGTATTTTCTTTATTTTTCCCTAGTGTTTTACAATTAATCCCCGGTCAGTTGGTTAATGGTAAACATTTTCTTTGCATTACTGGTAGCTAAGGGTGCATTGTCCTTTTATATGACAATATAAAAAGACCATTTGATCATATTAAAATGTTATATACACTAAGCATTTGCTCTGATAGTGTTTTGATTCACAGCACCATGATGTGGTGCCATGTAGTACCGCAGAACTATCAGAAAACCAGATATCGACTTCTAAACAGAGTCTGCCCGTCTTAAACTACCTGGTGTTAAAGCTACAGTTCGCCTGGTCGATGACCAACCGATATTAATCAAATAAACCAATTTAGGTTCTAGTCAATTCTCCTCAGAACTTCCTATTAGAAATCCATTCCTAACAAACATAAACAAGGACACATCATTAACTGAAGAACCACATAATGAACATATTTATGTATATCATTTGATTGACTTAGATTGTAAAGACTAAGAATAGCATTGTTGTCACTAATATCAGCGATACTACGGACTCCACCCTGCATCCGAACACTTCGGTGGCTTTAGCTTCCACTTCTGTGAACAAAAACAATCATATTGTATTCCGAATGCGTTCAAGTCTTATCCCTCTTGGAATCAAATATTTTTTGCATTATTTTCACATTGGATCTTGGACCTTTATTCATAGTGTCCAAACTTTACTAGGAGTTTCTATTTGGTTGAGCCACCTGTTTACCTTCTATCCTCGTGTGCAGAGTCATAGTCATTGTAAATATACATGAAGGCCTTTATTTACTAATAAATCAAGCAAAACCAAACTGAAAAACTGAAGAATAACAAAAAATATGCCAGCAGGATGTGGTAATCTTTCAGAAAAACTTTGCATGCAACCAGAGTGAGTTGCTGCCCTATAAATGTAGATGTCAACATTACTAACATGAACTTTTAACAACATCCAAGTGGGCAAATTTATTAACGGTATGTGAAGTATTAAAATATGATATTCATGGAATACAGAAGACATAATGTCCATTAAAATGGCCATATTGCAGTAATATTGTTTTTAAATTGATATTTTATATATTTTTCATCTATGTGTGAAGATCTACTTATTTTGTTTCTTTTCATTTTTTTAAAGTGGCAAAAAGAAATGGGCTTCTCGTTTGCTTCATAAAGTGCTGGAAGGAAAAGTGAAATTTAATGGGAGGTGTGGGTCTTCTTGCTTCTGTGGAAGAATAACTGTTAAACTGCTGAGAGTCTCTTGTGGTGGACATTATATATGTAGACCACTGGGCGGGGCCTGTTGATCTTGTAGTGACCTGATCCTTTAAGAAACAGAAAGCAAAGATCACTCTTCAAAAACTTTGGACATTGTGCTTCAACTTGTGCAGGAATGTGTTTACATGGTGGTTGTTTAAAGTTGGGGAAAAAAACAATTCAAGAAAATAGGGCAGCAACTCTAGGCACTTTTACTAATCAGTCAATCAATCTAGCTATACATTAATTTAATAATATAAAAGAGATACTCTTAGACAAATGTCCCATAACAGAATGTTTGAGCCTAAAATGAGCACACAAGATATATATATATTTTTTCTTAAAATACAATACTTCACTGTTTTTTTTTTTTGGTTGTTCTTTAGCAAATGGCTTTTTGTAATGTTTATACCTTCCACTTAAAAGCTATTAAATTTGAGGCCGAAACATTAATTAATTGTGAATAATCGACTATTGAAATAATCATCAACTAATTTAGTATTCGACCAAGGTTAGCCTTTAGCTGACAAAGCAACCCACTTAGAGCAGTAATTATACCAAGATTGTAAAAAAATATAAAAATATTTTGTATTTTAAGATAAAATAAATTGTCTGTCTAAATATACTCTATCCAGAACTCCTCAATGGGAAAAGTTTGTTTCACCTGGTTTATTTTTGTAAAAAGTTTATTTTAAAGGAAGCTTTTGCTATATGATTATTAATTAAAAAAAAAAAGTCAACAGATGAATCAATTTGCAAAATAATTGTTAGTTGCAGCCCTAATTAAGTTACTGAATTAGTTGAGGATTACTTTGAGAATTATTTGTATTTTTCATACCTGTCCTCTCCTGAAAGAAAGCTGGTATCCGGGATGTTTTTCCTTTTGGCCATGATAAATGACCATAGGTGAGGGTAGAAACGTAGACTGACCGGTAAATCCTGAGCTTTGCATTGTTGCTCAGCTCTTTCATTAAAGCAGCAGCTCCTCCTCCTCATTAATTGTCTTAGCCTTAAAAAAAAGCTTTGGCAAACAGGGCAGCAAACCCTCTAACTAAATATAAACGTAACCAATGTGTTTTTAAGAAATGCATATGTAAATAGTTTGTTTTTTTTCACAGGCAGACAAACGAGCACATCACAATGCGCTGGAGCGCAAACGGAGGGACCACATCAAAGACAGCTTTCACAGTTTAAGAGACTCTGTGCCTTCATTACATGGAGAGAAGGTGAGGTGGATTCAGTTTAGACTTCAAATGTGAACAAAGCAAAAGATGTTTTTTTTTTTTACTCTTAGTGTTTCATTTTGTGTCATACTAAAGAAAAACAACCTTTAGGGTTCAATTAGATCTTTACTCATTCCTAAGATGAGGAACATTAACTTTGACATTTAGTCACTCAGACATTTGTCAGATTTGCAGACATTTTCTTTGCTCTCCATACTGTAGCTGTTTCTCTATGGTCCCATAGAGGAGGGGCGTCTAATGGCTGCTGCCATCTTTTTATTTAATCACAGGATCCTTTGAATGGCTATGCCGGATTTGCTGATTTGTTCATTTATATGGGAAAGCTTCATTAGTCACCTAATTGGTTATTTGAGCCCATCTGTGTGTAATTCAGTGTCAGTAGGGATCCGGCTGTTCTTTGAAGCCCTCAGGGGTTTTTCAGAGAAGACAAACAGCTACTTGAAGACCAAGCAACACAGGAGGCAGGTCAGGGATCAATAAAATTTGAGTTGATTTAAAACAATATCCATGCCAGAGACATATTATGAGGCTGTTTCCCCTTTGAATAAGGATGGAAGCTGTTCAGAGTCGTTGGAAAGAAAATGAAAAAAATAAATATAGGGTAATCCTGGATGAAAATCTATTAAAAGCTAAAAAGGCACTTGGAAATCCTCTCAGCCAAATCAGAAGATGGTTGTGCTCCCTCCGTCCTTAAGTTGCCTTTTTTTAGAAGTCAAGTGAAGAGGAAATGGAGACTGAATCCCAACAAGGCACCAGGTCCCGAGGGTGTCTGCCCCAGAGTCCTGAAGGCCTGTGCAGAGCAGCGATGTGGGATTCTGCCCAATCTCCTTAACCTTAGCCTGACTCAGGAGATGGTTCCCATGATGTGGAAGAGCTCCTGCCTTGTTCTGCTACCAAAGAAAACACAGCTAGCAATGAATATAGACCTGTTACTCTGACATCTAACATCCAAGAGAGACTTCTGTTGGTTCACCTCAGCAAACAAACAGCTATCAGGACTCTCTGCACTTTGCTTATCGCTGTGGAGTTAAAGATGCCATCATTCACCTGCTTCATTGAAGATTTCAGAAGAAACTGGGACAAGTGGAGGTGGAAATAGCTCATTGTTTACCTGGAAAAAAATGAAGACACGTCTTTAAAGTCTTCTACAAGAAGGGACAGAGCAGACCGTACTTCCTAATGAAGCCTAGGTCTTTGCTGTAGTAACAGCATTAGAGCAAATGATTTGAAACAGCTCAACAGGTTGATAAAGAAGCTCTGCCCTATTCTGGGAACTCCTCTAGAATCTCTGGAGATTATTTTATAATGAAGGATTTTTTATTAAACTATTGGACATTATGGAGAACTGTGAGCATCCTCTTCAGAGGACAGTTAAACACTTACAGTGTGTTCAGTCAAATACTTCTTCTGCCCCACTGCAAGATGGTCACCTGCGAAGATCCTTTATCAACATGAGGAGTAACAACATTTAACGAACCTTTGGCATCAGTGAAGTTTTTCTTTAACTGAAACAAAATGCCACATTAAACCTGTCTGTATTGCTTAGAACGTCCTTATAGCTCTAACGTTTTGTTTACCCGTTACAGGCCTCTCGGGCCCAGATTCTGGACAAAGCCACAGAATACATCCAGTTGATGAGGAGAAAAAATCACACCCACCAACAAGACATTGATGATTTAAAAAAGCAGAACGCACTGCTGGAGCAACAAGGTATGTTGAGGAGTCCTACAACAGACAATAGCTGTTATTCTGCTCTATACCTAAACTTTTTTCTAATCACTGTGTAGTCCGCGCTCTGGAGAAGGCCAAAGGAAACTCTCAGCTCCAAACAAACTACTCCTCCGACAGCAGCTTATACACAAACCGCAAAGGCAGCACGGTGTCAGCCTTTGACGGGGGGTCTGACTCCACCTCCGAATCGGAGCCGGACGAACCGCTCAACAGGAAGAAGCTGCGCGTGGAGACCAGTTAGACTCCTGCCAGTCGAGACAGACTCTGTATCCACCAGCTCTTCTTACCTGCCCGCCTTCTTACACCAGTCAAGGAAAAGGTGGAAACTGTCTTAGAGGTGCTGTTGCTGTGTGTCCAAAACGCTTCTACCTTGCTGTATCCTTAAGGAAAGCTTTCCCTCTCTTGTTTTTGTGGTCCCTGAAACGACTTTTAATATCCCAGAAGTTTGGCAGCTCCGCAGTTTTGAAGGACATGTTGCTTTTGAGACCTCATGATCAAACATAGAAATGGCACAGCATGAATCTTCTGTAAAGCTGCAAAATAAACTTTTTCTTTTGGTCGTTTGTGACGACCTGTATAATAATTTGAAGCTGTAAGACGACCAGCTTTGATGAAATTGTGATCAGAGATAGTTTAACTTTTTAATAGTCATATTTTTCCAGAAGAAAGTGAATTTGTCAGGAAAAAGGTTCCAACTTTCAAGAAGCAACCCTCTTAACTCAGTTTAGGCGGCTGAAATTACTTCTTTGAAAACTTTGTTATAGTGAATCCCTCTTTTAATGCACTAAAATGTATTTCATATCCTTATATTGTTTATTGATATGTTTGGTCTCTGTAATGATTGGATTTGGGGTAGACCATCTACCAGTTTTAGAGCATTCAACTATTTATTTCCCTCTTTTTTTATCTTAGTAAAAATATATAGATATATATGTGGTTTAAAAATGATCCCTTAATCAATAGTGAATGTTACACAACGCAGTTGAAGGGCAGTACCTTTATTTTTGTTAATGGAAATCCGTTTCGGTGTGTTGTATGTAACACTGTATACTCCTTAATGGTGTCAGTTCTGCACAGAAAAGCCTTCCCTTAAAATATTTGCCTGTGCTGGGAATGTTGATCTTTTAAAAGTCAGAAAACATTGTGTGTATGTAATCAATATTTGTTCCATTCCATGGAAATTACAGGTATGTTGTACATACTGCCAATGGGTGTCTTGCAAGTTAAGGCATACCTTTATTACGAGACTATAAATAAAACTATTTTATCCTTTTGGGATGTACTTGTGACTCAGTGTTTGGTTATTAAAATCTCACATCGGTCCACCATATTTTGACATTAACTGTATTGAATAATTAATTGTATTTTTGATTTGGAGAAACAAATATACTCAGAGTAAAAATAGGGATGGGCAATTTAGAATTTCACAAATATAGTTTTTATAAAGCAAGTTTTATTTTTGATTTATGCTCATTTTACTTTATGACATCACAAGTAGGCAAACAAGCATGCTTCACCAGATTGTAAACATATTAAAGGAGTGACTTTTAATTAATTTTTCTACATGTTGAAACATTCAGGCTGCATTTGACTTGCTAAAGGTTCCCCCTGCATGTTTGAGCTGGTGAATAGATACAGAAATGATAAAATTTCTCCTAACTGTTCGGTTTCTGTTCATGTTCACCAATCATAGGAGCAAATTAATCTAATTTTATGACTTAACTGTTTAAATTATTTGTCTGTATAGTGGCAGTCCATGCAGTCTGGACTATTTTAGCTTACATGAACATCTGATTGATTGGCAAAGAGATTTTACCTCGGTTGTTATTAACTTGAATAATTGCAGCTCTGGATGCTAATTCAAAGGATTAGAAGTAGCTTCTAAGTTAGTACGCTTCACAGACACAACTTTCATCAGCATGGTGCAGGATTTAAAATTTATGCTGTTAAAAAATCACTTATCAAATAAATGAATATAGAATAGATGCCCTTTATAATTTTTGATTTGATAAATTCATATGCATTAATATTTTCAAACGTTTCAATTCTCTTCAGTAGTTTCAGGGTATATAGGTACTGTACTTTTATGAATTTGCCACTTTAACATTTAAGTCCCTTTGCATTTACATTTAACCAAATTTCTTAGTTTATATATATATATATATATATATAT
>NW_015151180.1:49822-86464 GCF_000732505.1 Cyprinodon variegatus
ATATATATATATATATATATATATATATATATATATATAATCTTCAAATAGGTTGTTAAGAGTATGTTTGAAAACAAACTCAAGGAAACGAGCTCAACTCCCTGCTGCGCTGACGAAGACTTTGCATCAGTGGAAGCGGGATTTCCGGCGTGCCCTGAAGGCAGCATCTGATCCCGAAGCCTGCAGATGAAAAAGGTTCTGTTCTCCGTCATGTTCTAGTTTTTTTGGTCATGGCTAAACAGTACGACGTCTTGTTCAGGTTGCTTCTCCTCGGAGACTCCGGAGTGGGGAAGACCTGCATGCTGCGAAGGTTCACGGAAGGTGAATTTGATCCTTCGCATATTTCCACCATCGGTAAGACTAGAAAAGTCATCAGACAAGTTCTCAGTGTTTCAGCCACAGGATGAACCGGATAAACACTCAGTATAGGACAACTCTACATGTCTGAGAATTATTTTTAGTATTTATTCTGCCATCGTTGTTTTTCCCTTTTATATTGAATTTATTTATTGGTATAATATCACGGACTACTTCAGGTCCCTTTGCAAATAGTTAGTTTTTTCTAAAACCCTAAAACATTTTGAAAGAAAAAGAAAGTCTAAACTAAATGTCACTCTTTCTCAGTCTGATTCTTCTTCCTGTGTTTTTGTTTTGTTTTTAGAACAAAAAGTGTGGATTGATGAACACATTAGGGCTTAATATGTCCCCTGCTCCTTTTCCTCTCCACTTCTCCCTCATTATTCACTTAGATGGAAAATGTAGCTGGTTGGGCTTTAATGTGCCATGACTAAAAATATCAATTCTCTGCTTTATAGTGTGAAGCATTAAGCCGGGTTATAAATGTCATGAGACTAGTAGGCCGGGCTCAGCTTAACATTGGATTAAACTCTGTTATTTGAGCATTGGACATGAAATCTGGGCTTTAGATCTCTGCAGGCAGTACCTTCAAAAAGTATTCAAGCAACTTGATATTTTCAAAATTTGTAATGTTATGGATCAATATATTTTGGGTTTTTTATTTGACAATCTTAAAAAAAAACATGTCTAATGATTTCTATTATATTAATCTAAAAGTTTATTCATCCCCTTTGCTCTGATACCCCTTAAATAAAATCTGATTTAAATGTTTACAATATAACCTTATTACCAAGAGTCGGCTTATCTCAGTTTAAATGCAGCTGTTCTGCATAGAGCCTCAGAGGGTTTATTTATCTGCATCTATATAGTTGAGAAGGATTGAAAACTTCAAACATCTCATATTACTTTAACAGAACATTTTATTTCTTCAGTACATCTGCAAAAAAGTTGGAGCTGTAGTTTACTTAACTCTTTAAAGCAGACACTTCCAATTGATCTGACTTTACAAAAAAAGTGGCAAAAATGTCATTTTTTGATGCATAAAGCTGGTGGAGCTATACCTCAAATGAATTACAGCTGTAAATGCTGCAAAAATGTTTCTTAGAAGTGTTTAATGAGAGGGATACATGCAAACACCTGCCAAACTTCTTATTTGATCATTTCTGGAAATAAATTTAAAAAATACAATTATGCACTTCCTGTTGTAGGTTGAGTATTTTAATTCTGTATCATAATTTCTGTTAAAATCCCATCTAAATACACAAATGAATGTGGAAGTTATCTGGGAAGATTGGAAAAACTTCAAGGGTTATAAATGCTTTTTGCAAAGCACTGGAGCTCCTGCAGAAGGTTTGAAACATTCACCAGCAATAATTTGGCATCACATAGTGTGAGAGATGCAGACGGACTAATTGGACGGCATGAATCCACGCCAAGCATTGAATCCTTCATGGGTCAGAGAGTAGATGTGTACTGAAAAAAAAAATTAAAGGGTGGATTTTAAACTTCCTTCTACATAGCTATTGTTTTCAAAAATATTTGCTGACGTAAATCCTAATTTTGATACCAATTAGGAAGATTCTAAGAAACGATTCAGAGAATGTTTCTTATAAAAGATGAATCAATTTAAATGCTGTTTTTAAAAACAAGTTTCCCTCACTAAACATTTTGTCTGTGTTCGTAGGATGAGGATAAAGTTCATAAAGGACTGTGTACAATCTGTGTTTTAATATAACCCAGTTATGCTGTCACTGAGCATAAACAGTGTCACCGTCTCATAATTAGCACATAATGGTGTCTCTGAGCTACAGCTTTGAATCCTCACAAGTTACTTATTTAAAGTCACAAATAGGCCTATTTTCTACCCAATGGCCAAAAGTGATCCATGCATTATCTTTGGAGAATTTTCTGTATTGTGAAGAAACTTTAAGCCTAGAAAAGCCCAAAGAGCTGTTGTCTTTAAGGGAAAATGTTTCCTGATCGAACCGGTTATGCTCTGCTTGCAGAACATATTTTCAGAGTCATGCAAAAGGCTTATTGTTGCACATGCTCCCCAGCTTCCTGCTGGGAGAGATCACTTAGAATATGAATCAGAGGGACCACGACTTCTAAAGAGTACAGTCTTCATGTAAGTTTGAACCAAATAGAAAACTTAATGCTGGAATTTTAAGTTGCAAAGTATTTTATTAAAGATTCAAAAGTTCCCTTCGGTTCATCTTTTTATTTATTTTTTTGTTATTTCACAAAAAATATATAAAATAACATACAGAAGTATTAAAGATAGAAGTGTTTCAGCTGAAGAATGTTAGGATCAAACTAGTGATTAGTGGGCATAATGTTCTATTTTGTTTTTCCTTTTTTTTTTATAATCCTTTGATTAGCAGAAAAACTTGTGAATTTATTACCTGTAATCAAAACAATTTCTTCCCCAGAGATAAGGAAAAAAAACAGCTCCTATATGTTCAAATTTCTTTACAAAGAACAGCACAGTTATTTTTCAAAATTATTCCATGTAACTGTGCAAAAATCCCACTTCAGTTTTGGTTATATTGCAGATTAGAGAAATTTATTGCACCATGCAAACTGGTGAGTTTAAGGGACCCGGACGTCAATTCACTTTGCAGCAATGCTTCCTGTTAAATAAGCATGAGACGATACTAAACGGCCGATTGTATCAAGTCATGCACTGCCACTGAAAATCCTTCTTTTTTTTTTTTGGTTTTTAGAGATTTCTTTTGCGTCATCTGTAACAAAATTCTCCCTTCCTGTTTTTTTTTTGTTTAGGAGTGGATTTTAAAATGAAAACTATAGAGATTGATGGACTCAGGGTCCGGGTACAGATTTGGTACGTTGTCGATTCTTTCAATACAGAAAATAACTTTTCACCTGAATGCCGATAGCTCTCTTTATGACTGTTCTCTTAAGTGTTTTATCTACTGTGCAGGGACACCGCTGGACAGGAGCGCTATCAGACTATCACCAAACAGTACTACAGGCGGGCCCAGGTATTAATATTACAAACTTTACTTTAATTGATCAAAAATTCCTTCATTCCTCCTCCTAATCGTTTGTTGCAGGGTATTATATTTGTGTATGACATCACAGACAGGGCGTCTTTTCAGCACATAGCGAAGTGGGCCGGTGATGTAGATGAAGTAAGAGCTCTAATTTAACTCTAATTACTCTTTCATCAGGTTGATGGAGCAATTTACTCCACTGTTTGGGTTCCAATGTTCTTTTTTTTTAACGTACAGAACGCTCCAGATGATGTTCAAACCATTTTGGTTGGAAACAAAGCAGACGAAGAGTGCAGCAGACAAGTAACAAAGGAACAAGGACAAAAGGTACAATTAGGCTTCTCAGTTATTTACTGGTTTCCAGAAAGTTGATTTGTGAAGAAGGAAGTACAAACCTGCAAATGAATTGAAATGTTATCAGAAGGTTCCATTATTTCTGTTATTCAATTCAAAACAAATACAACACAGATGAATTAAACACAGGCAGATGTTTTCCAGCTTGAAGATTGATTCAGACCCATACAAATTTATCATAAAAATGGAAGCTTAATAAAAAAGTTTGTCTACTATCCACTTAAATGCTGTCATTTTTTTTTTTAATTAATGCATATTTAATTTACTTTGAAGAGATGTGACCTTATTAAATCTTACAGCTAGCAGAAACCTACGGCATGGAGTTCTTTGAGGCCAGCGCTTCCACCAGCAGCAACATCAGCGAGGTATTGCTGATCCAGAATAAATCTCATTTTAGTTATATTTATAGTGTCTTCTAAAAGTGATTATGCCCCTTTTATTTCCTCAAACTATATTGAATAATAATGGAAATTTATCTAGCAAAGACAACACACTACAGAACATCATTATGATTCCAGATTATACACAGGAAGATATGAAAAATATATTTTTTCATATTTGAACCACTGCTTGCAGTCGACAGGAGTTTATTTTTGGTGCTTTGTGTGAGACTGAGTTGCATTTTATTCATCCCCAAAATTTGAATGAAACTTCTATAAAACTTGTATTTTGATTAGTTTGATAGCAGCAAAAGGGGAGATTACTTTCAACATAACAATAATAATAATTATCATTATTCTAAAACTTGTAAATTCATTGGCTCTCTAGCCAGTTAAATTACCTTTAAAACATGGCTTATTTTAGTAATGCAGCCAAGATATATAGCCATATAGTAAAAGGCACAGAGCCAGATCTATTCTTGGATCATTGCACACTTTTAGATAATTAGATGGAAAGTTTGAAAAATGAAAAAAAAAATATTTGCTTTAAAATTATTTTGTGGCCATCAAAATGTGGTAAAATTGTTGAGTAAAAGCAATATGCAAAATTTGTAATAATTTGGCATATTTTGGAGAGGTTTGGATATGCTGATGACTTCAGAAGTTACTTTGAATCATGTTTGAACTGATGCAGTTTAGGCTGTGTTTTAGTCACATGGTTTTTATATTTTCAGAAACTAAAAAGTGTTAGCTTTCTAGTTTCTAATTTGGGCTTACAGTTCCTTAGTAATTTGCTTTTCCATTTTGGGTATGCAAAAAGGCAAGAATTACTTAAAATTAGGTGGATGTTAAGAGGTTAATACATTGTACACACACAAAATACACTGAGGTTTGTGATTTTTATTGTGATAAATCTAAAAAAAATAAATATGTAGCATGGCTTTTAAAAGGAATTTAATATTTCTCCATCTTTTCTTGCTGTAGTCATTCATACGTGTGACAGAACTGGTTCTTCAAGCTCAAAAGAGAGACGTGGACAACCTTCTGGGGTCTCTGGACAGCTATTTGGATCAGGTCGCTCTGCAGGAAGAGAAGAGCAGTCAGGATAATCACACACAGAGGACTTGTGCCTGTTAAAGGATGAAGGCTGTAGGAATATCTAAGGTTACATCTTTTTAACTGCTTACTGACTGCTTAAAACATAACTTCACACACTGGAGGGCGCTGGATCTCTTAATTTTTTAATGTAGGTTGCAAAGGATGCAGTAAACAGCAGCTGCCAGCAGAGGGCGTGTCTGGCTGAATGAACAGGAAATTTTGGTGCCAGATAAGTGTGTTCAACTCAAATTAATTCTCTCTTCAAATGTGAATTTTTACTATATATATATATATGCATCATGGATTTATCACTGGATTTATTTACTTTTTGATTTTTATTGTCATTTTTATTATTAGTTGATGCTCAAAGGAACATTAACAACCATATTTTTTCAATGACTATTACAGAAAGGTCAGATCACAGATCTAATTTATTAAGCTAGAAACTCGAACCAAATTGGGGTAGTTTCATTTAATCTGTGGACTTTCGCCTCAAAGGAAACACAGCTGTGCCATGTGGAGGAATATTTATCAAAATGTTGCTTTAAGAACTCATTTTTCAATACTTTTGAAAAATTGAAGACATGTCCTACACTGAAAATACTGCTACAGACAAGGAGATTCATGTTTCTTAAGGAGATTGTTGAAGTTTGTTATAAAATTCTAAATAAGAACTGAAATTTTAATGTAAAACAACTGTTTCCATGTTTAAACAAAACAAAATTGTCAATCCTAAGAGTCATTTCATCAGGACTGCATTGATGTTAGGTGTACGGGGAGTTCAGTCAGTAGCCTCATATAATTTTCATCAGATCCTGGCAGATGTAGCTGATTGTTTTAATTTTTGATGACTAAGAAAGCTGATACACGTACAAAGAGCTGCAGAATAGCCAAACACACTAAATTAAACTAGCTTCTCAAACGAGTTCTGTCATTTTTTTTTATTTTCTACACTTTATTTACTTTATTCAAGACTTTTATGTTATACAATAAAATATTTCTGTGTATTTCGACCTGTTAATTATGTTAAAATAATAATGATTGCTTATGAAGTAGAAAAAAAAAACAAAGTCCTGCAAACATTTGGGTCCAACTTTCTGTGCTTTGATATTTCTAAACAAAATCTATTACAATCGACTGGCTTCAGAAGTATAGTCTAACATTAATCAGGCCTTAACATGAGTAAACAAGCAGCAACACAAAGAAGAAGAAACATCCCAGACTGTTTAGAGATGAGGTTTTGGAGAAACTGAAAACAGGGTAAAGTTATGAAATCCTGGTCATTAAAATCAGAATCAGATTGACTTATTCTATGATAAAAAATGGGCAAAAATGTAAGTTTTAATGAGCACAGCTGGTAGAAGCATAAAGCAAAGGATGTGAACCAATAATTTCAAGAAAGGTGGTTTTTCATGGTATTGGCTCTTCAAATGTACACCAGTGTTTTCAGGGTTTTATTTTGTCATTTTGATTTTACTTAGTGACTTTGCACTAATTTTATTGATAACATTTTCCTTCAAATGCACTTTATGTGATGTACTTGTTTGGCTTTTACAATCAGTTTCCTCCCTCTACTGTATCTGGAACTTGTATGGAGAGTTTATCACCAGGCGATCAGTTTCCTGCAGGGCAATATGACACCGTGAAAGGCAACTTTCTGCTCTGAGGGAGTCAGGTGATCCGGGTGTTGGATACAGTCGCGTTTTGAGCCCCAGTCTCCCTGTAAAGAGGCACCAAAATGACCTTCATTGCTAAGACTTTCTATGATCTGAGGGCCACCTCACTGGAAGGGG
Organism: Cyprinodon variegatus; assembly: GCF_000732505.1. Lineage (NCBI taxonomy): Eukaryota > Metazoa > Chordata > Actinopteri > Cyprinodontiformes > Cyprinodontidae > Cyprinodon > Cyprinodon variegatus. Next base: position 56,822 of record NW_015151180.1, read on the forward strand.
ACTCTGTGGACTTCAATGTCTTCAGGGGACGCGTTGTCCTCATAGAAAATGTGGCCTCGCTCTGAGGCACCACCACCCGGGACTTCAGCGAGCTCAACCAGCTACAGAGCAAGTACCCCCATCGGCTGGTGGTCCTGGGCTTCCCTTGTAACCAGTTTGGATATCAGGTGAGTTGAGCTGCAGGTTCGTCTGAATTACTTGGATGTTAAATCTATGCTGCTGTTAAATACTTCAAAGATGAGCTAATTTCTTAAGGGGGATTTAGAAAAATGATTGGAGTTAGTAGAAAGAGATCCACAGCATTCATGTCTGTATTGCATGTTTTCAGGAGAACTGTAGCAATGGGGAGATTCTGCACTCACTGGAGCATGTACGACCAGGTGGGGGCTTCAAGCCCAACTTCACCTTGTTCGAGAAGTGCGACGTCAACGGAGCAAACACCCATCCAGTCTTTGCCTATCTGAAAGCCAAACTACCTTATCCTGAAGACGACTCTAGTTCCCTCATGCAGGATCCCCGATTTCTGGTGTGGAGTCCAGTCACCAGGGCAGACATCTCCTGGAACTTTGAGAAATTCCTCATCGGGCCTGAGGGAGAGCCTTTTAAGAGATACAGCAAGAATTTCCCAACTATTGATGTAGAGCCTGACATTCAAAGACTGCTTAGATTAACAAAGACCTAAGAATAGCCTCTGCTGCTTATGGCTTTTCATCCGTCACAGTCGACGCTGAAATGCTGGCCTCCACATTTTTAAGCCTTAGTAAATGAGGGTGATATTCTAAAGCGCTGATGGTATATCATCTGAGGTCATATAAGTGCTTAAAGATAGTGGAAGTTTAGTTTCATGTTTAGAAAATTTCTGGGAAATTAAAAGCAGTGTTTTATAGATATGATCAGATATGAAACTTTTAGTTTGTCTTACATTAGTGCTACCAGCAGATGGTGCTACCGAGTTAATCATGCAAATGGAAACCCCTGTCATGCTTTTATCAAATAGAAAAATTCAAACAATATGTTTGCACTGAAATAAAAACTTAAAATCCACATTGATCTCTCAGAGATGTTTTTTATTTTATTTTATTTATTTACTTTAAGTCTCAAAAAGCATCTACTGCCACTAAGCAAAGCTCACAATAAAGGTGTTTGAACAACTACCTAGAACAATAAATCTTGAGGTGCAGCAGAGGGAATTTGGTATTATTTTTAGAACCTTCTAAAATAACCAACAGGATATACATCAGCATTACGTACTGACCTCTAAGCAGCCAATTATTCAAGCTACATTTCCAGGTAAAATTTGCTGATTCAAGTAACCTATGCAGCTGCAGGAATGCATTAGTGCCACATAGCTTCCTAAAGACAGCTCCTAAATCAATCATTTAGGCATTGGCCTTGCTGTGGTGTGATAAGCTCTCATCCAGCTTTGGTTTTCCATGTACGGACAGCTTTGTTTGCAATGTCCGCAGATTAACATGGGATTTTCTGGACATCCGCTCACATTCACATCAGTTCATGATGTCAGAGCTGCAGCACAGGTCAGGCAGGGTCCTGATGGGTTTTGCATCGAATGCACTGGGGTCAAAGACGTAAGCCCACGACACTTTACAGCTTTTATCTGTGTTTGTGTTGGCTCTTATGTTATAAACTACATCCCTGATTTTGCATGTATACAAATGACACTAGAAAAAGTTTGGTTCTGATGCATGTCGACGTGTCATTTATTCAAAACCTACAACTGTCACTGATGCTTTGCTGCATTTCTGGTGTTCTGCTTGCAGGAAAAGATCATTAAAGGTATTCTGTTTATGATATAATTTACACAAGTCAAAAAGAAGTTGTATAAAATTAGAATATTTATATCAGAAAACATTTCCCAAGGATTAGAAAGAGTGGAATAGTATTATTCAACTCATAGATAACTGGTCCTACTGTTACAAGGGCGTAAGAGTCTGTGGCAATATTTAGGGCCCTGTCTCTGTGACTCGGAGACATGGGCACTTCTATAAATGTGTTACAAAAGAGGTAAGGTTTAAATAAGATGCTAATTTATATTTTCAATGTTTTTCATGATGCATAGTGTGTCCATTTAAATGTCTGAATAATCACTACTTGTACTGTCTTTAAATGACAATAAGAAATGTATGAGAACTATATTTTATAATTTAAAAAACAAAAACATGTCCAAACATGTTAGACCAGCGCTGTTTATTTTAACATAGTTACTTAAAAACATGATAATACCAACTTAGGTTAATTGGCTGCAATAAATTGGCTTCTTGTGTAAATATTGTGTCTATAATTATGCTGAACGAATTTTGTCTTTAATGATTTAAGAAAACAATTCTAATTGTAAGATTTCTCTAGACTCCATTCTTGGGAGTTCATGGGAGTTTTTAGTTAACATCTACATTCTCCCTTAGCTCAGATTAAGAAATGTTACTCGCCTATTGTCTCATAGTGGTGACAACCTTACAATTCATGAGCACATGCATACATTAAATCATTGTTTTAATAATATAATTAGTGAGGTCAGGATTTATTTCAGTCAAATGTGGAAAGTATGCATTGTTTTTAGTCTCAAAATGTCAGATTAGATCAAAACTGAATTTAAGTTCACAAGGTGAAAGACCGAGGTTTTAAGTCAGGTTTATCCGTCTACCTCACAATCATTAAGAAATCTCCAAAAAATGAAGGATTTCCACACATGCTACCAAAACCCATTAGAATACAAGGACTTCTAGTATAACACTTTTTATTTTGGAAGACAAGTCTAAATCTGATTTATTTGGACACCAGAACAAAGTGTCATGCGCCATTACACCAGAGCAGGGCTGCAACTAACAATGTTTTTTGTGCTACCAATTAATCTATTGATTATTTATTCTAATTATCAATTAATAATCAGATAGCAAAAAAAAAAAAAAAATATTTTATTTACAGAATTAAAAAAGGTGAAACTTAAACTTTTCCACTTGAGGAGTTCTGAATAGATCATATTGAAAGATGAAAAGTTTTCTTTTCCCTTAAATGTAAAATATTTTTAATTTTTTTGCAATATTGGTATAATCACTGCTCTAATTGGGTTGCTCTGTCAGCTAAAGGCATGTTTTTGAGTCTCCATACTCTAGTTGACATGTAATCGTTACAAAATTAGTTGATGATTATTTTAATTATCGATTAATCATGATACACCAGAGTTCGATCACACTTTCCTTTTTTTTAAGGGTAAAACAAAATTTGTAATTTTTGTGTACCTGCTGATTAAGTTGTTTTCTTCTAATATACCTAAATGTGAACAACCTTCAAAAAAAAAAAAAATTCAACCACTGCATTTTCGAACCAGAGTGAGAGCTCTTTCATATTTTCCTTTATCCAGCATCCACAGGTGAGCTCTGTTGCCACAGCAACGCTTTACGTTTTTTTCCCCACTTACCGTGCTTTCTCGCGAGATTCTTGTGGGTAGAGGGAGGTGAGGGGAGGCAGAGCCTGAATGATCTCATCTCTCCAGCAGCTGCATACCGCAGCGAAGCAAAGCCGTAACTTTCTATCAAACTTCCGAGTTGCGTTTCGGAACCAGACGGAGGGACAATTTCCAGGACTGAAACCGAAGCCAACACGTTCCTTAGGAAGGCGAGGAAAGGAGCCGCCGCGTATTTTTGTGCGGGACCTAAAACAGCAGCACCTTTAGTTGAGACAAAAGGAGGAAAACGGCGCTGTGTGACATCCTAAAAGGAGAAAAGGTGAGTGGGGAACGTGATCCTGGTCATGTGTAAAGCGCACTGACATCTGTCGGCTCTCTCTGTTAGAAAACAACGCATATCTTTGTGTGTGTGTGTGTGTTTTTTTTCTTTTTTCCAGTGCGCAATCAGTGCCAGTGGTGTCTCTTTTTTAACTAATGGTGGTGAAACCGTCTGTTTCACTGCTGTTGTCTAAATTCAGAAATTCCCTTGAATCTCAAGGGCGCTTTTTGTACACAGGTGGTATTTTCCACGCTCCAGAATTACACGGAGGATGTAGGCTGATCTAAACAAATGAATGTGTCTCCAACCGTTTACCTGGAGATTTCCTTCTCCTTTATCTGTGTAACCCTGAGTTGTCCCTCAGCCATGTCCAGCTCTCCTTCTGCTGAACATCAGGCTGATACAAATCACTGGATTTTCTGACTATGAATGCAAAATATTTAAATCCAGTAGTCCTGATTATCCCAAAGCAAACTCTACATTTAAAATGTTTTTTTTTATGAAGACTTTTAGAGTTTAGTTGTGTTTGAAATGGGCTATATGGCTCTTTGACCAGGGCGACATGACCTGGGTGGGCGCTACTACTATGAAAAAGTTATGACAGTTGCATCCTCAAAAGTTTGTTTGTTTTTTGTTTTTTTTGTGAGTGTGTGCTTAGTAATACAGTGTAATCCGCTTATAGTGATCACGTCCAGAGCCAATTTGAACACTATAAGCGGTTGATTTCACTTATTTTTTTATGCAGAATATCATCTAAATGCCATTTGTGTGGTTTTTCTTTTTTTCTTTTTTTTTTTAACAGTGTCCTGTCTGGCAATGTGGCAATAAGAATAATTGTCTTGATGCCAAAAAGAGTCTAACAGATTTTACTTTCACAAGTGGAGCAGTAGGGCTATTGCCACAGTGTTCCGCTTGTTTCATGCATATAATTATAAAGGGAGGTTTACAGATTATATGGACACTGCAATGTAAATGGAATAGAAGAGGAAAAACGAAAAGATGAAAGAAAGAGGAGATAGAAGGGAGATAACGATAAAAATTTTTCAGTCTGCTTCATCACCTGCAACGAAATGTAAAAAGAACAGCACAACCAACAGACATGGTACGAGACATACAATGAAGTAACACCTTCAAACTATTGCTGAAGTAGTATTATTTAATCTGACATGTACTCTGTGTTACCTGAAGATAAGAATGTGGGCTTTCTGTATGGAAGCCAATCTCAGAGATTCGCTTCCATTTGTGTGGTCTTTCAATGAAAAAAATGAAATGAAACTGGTAGCTTCTGCATTTACTGAATTCTATTGCAGTACCATGCATCTTTAGACTTAGACAGATTTATTTTGTCATTTTGTGTATACAAAAAGAAATTTAGTTTTAAACAGCTCTAGACAATTACATTTTTTAAAGTGCAGCCTTGAAAACAGTAATAAATACATTAAAAAATAGTAATATAAATATATGACTGTATATTTTTAATGACAGTATACTGCGCTGTGCAAGTCTTCAAGTCTGAAGTTTGAAACAAACGGTTTCATAGAACAATAACATAGAAGATAACTGCATAGGCTACAGAAAATTAAAGCTAGCCTACCTCTGTTTTGTGTTGCGGATCTGCTGCGCCGCATTAAGAAATGACTTCACATATTTATCAATGGTTTCCTTGATCAGAGTGATGTCCAACACAGAGTTCACTTCTTTTCCAAAATGATATAAAAGGTCAACGTTTTTGAAACCAACATGCAGGAGACCAGTCTTTAAAAAGCAAACTGCATTCCTCATCTCAGCTCTTGAAGAGATAACGGTCTCCACATATTCATCCTTCATTTCCAGTCATGACTCGCAAGTTAGTTCTAGCTGCCCGATCGTCAACTTTTTACTTTAGCTAGCTAGGCAGAAGAACAATAAAATAACTAGGCTACACGTAATTTTAAAATGATTTTTGCACATGTTTACATTCATAAAATGGCCAAAAATGAACACTATAAGGGGATTTCTTGAGTACTTTAAACAAATTATTTAAACAGCATTTGTATGAAAATGATTCTGTCCCAAGCCTTTTGATCTATATAAGCGATTACAATATCCGTGATCACTATAAGCGGATTCCACTGTAGTTGCTTTGTAGGGAAAAAAAAAGATGCCTGGATTGTGGCTGGTTAATGACAAGTATGTTCTTCCACAGAAATAATAAACCAAAGGGCTAAAAACTATTTTTCTTTTTTCTTTTCAATAAATTGTGTTTTCTTTATAAGTTATATAAACTGCCTGGATTTAGTGTGGTGATCAATGCAATTCTTTTTCTAAAGCAAAAAACTATCCTTTTCTCTTTCATTTTATGTTTCCATTGAGATATGTTAAAGTGATCACTGCTGCACCTTATATTGCTAATGTTTATCTACTCCAACTGCAATATCGTTACAACTGTTGTAAGGTGTACACAACAAAATGTCATTTTGCATACAAAATGACAAAGTCTGAAGGTTCTTGTTGATTGAGGGAATAGGAGTGCGGGGAAAGGATGAGATGTAACAGAACTCTAGCACATTAGCAGCAGAATCTCTGTGCTTCATCATATATGTTTTATGATTAAATAGAAGAACAAAAGGTTTGGACTTTAGCTCTGGGCTAGGATCAAGGACTTTTAGCATTCCCCATAGGCTTAGCTGACCTGCAGCGGCGGGCATGACTGATCACAAAGCTCCTCTGCCATCTTTTCTGCCGAGTCTAATCTCACACTAGACTGCTCCTTTTTACTTTTGATGGAATTCCTTCCTGCAGTGGATAAATCTAAGGCAAATGCAGCAGATTTATTGTGTTGATGGAAAAGAAAAGCTCCCTCTGTGTTGCTGCACGAGCCTAAAATGTCTCATTTGAGGTCCTGAGACTAATTTCAGTAACAGCAGGATAAGCAGACATGCATCATTCCAAGGGGATTTTGGAGTTGATTTTTGCCCCTTGTGGGAGCCAAAAATACTAATTTTCATGTTTTTCATCGGTATAAATAGTTCTACCTCCTATTTATAGCTTAAAATAGCCACATACAATTTTTTTTCTTTAAGAGCTGCACCAGTCATGCTTTCCTGGCTGTTAACAGTTTTTGCATTTCATTTCTGCTGAAAAATGAAATGCAGGGGAGTTGATACAGGTTTTGATTTCTATTCCAACAGAAAAAAAAAAAAAAATAGAAGATTCAATTTATTTATGCATAAACCCTTTTTTCTTTGTTCAAGGCATCAAAGTAGAAGCTTTCAATTGATGCCTGCAATGACTGAAAATGTAGTTGCATTGCAGTCAGTTGTGGGGTTTTGACCTTCTGAACACGGATCAAAGCTCACAAAGGGAAAATTTCCCAATTCTGTAATCTGGTTGATAACACGTGCTATTTCTACTTTCTTTGGTCACTGTTGGCTTCCTTTTTTCACTGCAATTGTTATCATTCCTCTGTTCAAAACATGTTGATATGAGTTTCCTGTTACCAAGCTGATGTATTTATCGTCTCCTGTGTATCAAGTGGAAGGTGATAGTTTGAGCAAATATTCAGCGGTAGCTTTCTACTGTTTTATATGCATGGACCGCAACTGGTTCAGGTACCTGTTTACATTTCATGATCTATAAGAGAATCCCTCTTATTAATTTTTGCACAGTTGTTACCCTTTTATGGAGCTTTTAACATTTCATCTTTGGAAAGTGCAACTCAGCCTGACTGTTTCCTCCTTCACCTTTTTCTTAGACATCAGATGCTAAACAAGCATTAATACAGATCTTAAGATGCTGTGCTATTATATCAGTGTATCAAAAGTATCGTAATACAAATTCTTTCATGAGCTATTTTTATTTTAAACAGAAATTGCATCAAATCTTGCTCCTGCTGTTAAAACAAAACATTTGTTTATTAGAAGATTAAAGTATTCAACTTTTTCCTGTCATTCAACATTATTTGGCAATGTTCAGTTTAAATTTGCAGGACATCTGTCAGATCAGCCTTCCTCCACCTGACTGCTTAGGTCATAATATGTTGTAACAATCATTGTTGCATTTAAAGTCCCATCATCGAAATTATCAGACATAAATTCTGAAATGTTTCACTCATTGTACTTATTGAATCTTATGTATGAATTATATTTTTTATTAAAATAAAACTTTTTGGGATCTTTCTCTCTACTTATTGATGCACCTGTATTAATCATTCCTGCTCTAATAATTTTATTGATTTGCATTGTTAAAGTAGATTTTAATACTTAAACTTAAACATAAATATTAAAGAAACACCCTCTATATTTAGTAGTATTTAAGTGTTGTTGAAAATATTCTTCCCTTTAAATCTTTTCACTCTAAATAGGACAAAAATAATCAAATATTAGCTTGCGAGCTGATTGTTATTGTCTTTATTATTCGTGGCATAGTTCCTTATAGGTAGCATAAAGAGATTTTCCTCTGTCTCACCATGATGGCATCATCAAGCTGCTGTCCATATATCAGCTGTACATCTATGATGCGCGTCTTTGTCAACATATTCCAGAAATCTCCTCATGCACTCAGATAATTCTAGCTCTGTGATTAATTACCCTGCTAAAAGTCACCGTTTTATCACTGCATCATAAAGGGATGGACATGCTGGTGGGGTAGGTGGTGTACTTCATTGGGAAATCACTTGGTATAAAGGGGCCCATAGTTTGAAAATGTCCCCCATACCATTACACTACCACCAGCCCTAACCATTAGGAGAAGAAAGATTTATTTTTTTATTTTTATTTTTTTAACTTACCTGGAGTGGCCATTAGTGCCTGTGTTGAGCTGGATGCCGGTCACTTCTGAATATCCAACAAATCCATCTTGAATATAACGCTCCGATTGTTTGAGAGATTGGACCTATTCAACATGGACGCACTTGTCCAAATATGTCTCTGGTCATAAAGCGCTCAGTCTTCTTGCGGGCAGCTGACTTTCAATGTGCAGCAAGAGAAAAAGGAGGGGGATGCTGTTCAGTTTTACATTTTTTTTTAAATCTCTGTATACCTTGTTGCTGCTAACCGGCACCCTGGTGGGTCCAGTTTACCGACACATCTGCAGGGAAGATTTCTTCATATCTAATGACAGTTTTTGAGGTTTCATATGGTTGAGAAACTGTGTTTTATTTTTCTGTAAAAAGAGGAAGCTTTATAGTCTCCCATCAGTGAAGGATCTAATTTTAGTCAGCTTATAGTCAGAGGTTAAAGGGGAATTTCGTTTTTTTTACATTGGCCCTTGATTTTACATTATTACATCATGTTCTACTCACCCATATGAGTTTTGTGTCATTCGGAGCCGTTTTTAAGATATTCGGTTAGGTTATATCTAAGTAACGTCTTCCTATGTGCAACGAGTTGAAGGCACAAACTAAACTGTTCATAATTTATTCTTTATGGTAAGCCAGCTTTCATAACATGTAGGCGAATGATGACGTCATACACACAACGCGTTGTTTTTTAAAAATAGAAATATAAAAAATATAACCGCGGATGTCTGGGGGACAATGATTCGCCTACATGTTATGTATGCTGGCGTACTATAAATGATAAATTATGAATGGTTTAGTTTGTGCCTTCAAGTCGTTGCCCATAGGAAGACGTAACTTGGATATAACCTAATGGAATATCTTCAGAACAGCTCCAAATGACACAAAACTCATATGGGTGAGTAGAACATGATGTAATAATGTAAAATCAAGGGCCAAATGTAAAAAACCCGGCGTTCCCTTTTAAATGACTCAATGGTGTCTTCTTTTTGCCGTCATTTCAGCAGTGGCTGATGAGTTTGACCGTAATGAGGTGGGACTGTGGGTCCTCGTTTCTTGCTAGCTAAACTGTTGTGGAAAGCCTTTGTCTTTGTCTGGGTTGGATGATCCACTGTACGTTTGCTGATGGGGGGGAAAGCAGAGCGCTCGGGCCTGAAATGGGGATGATGTAATCTGTCTTTTTTGTTTTTTAAAGCTCTCATGGAGTCAATGCAAACAGACAAAGGAAAATTCCCTCTACTCGTAACCCCCNCCCCCACCTGCCACACCGCTTTGGGAACTGCAACCTCACCAAAATCCTCCATCGTTTAAAACCTTACAATTATTTCTGTGGAAAATCCTTAGTAGAGCTGTTTGAAGAGTGAGACAGGTACAGGAAGCTGCTCTTCTCCATGATTTGTTTCTACGTTGGCATTCGGAGGTCAGCTCCTGATGTTTTATTGAACTTTAGCAACCACTGTGCAACTGGTTTCCCTCATTCTGCTTCCAGTTTCGAGCTTCAACCAAAACCCACAGTTAGGCAGAGATCAGACGCTGAGAAATTCCCCTGCTTTGCTCCCATCAAACCTCACAGGAGCTGAAAATAGGACGACGATTCAGAAACAGGATGAGAAATTAATCAGAATAATAGGGACTGTTGTTTAAAAAGAATTGATTCAAGGAAACGTGTTTCATAATGGAAAGTGGGATGGTGATGGTTATGATGTGCTGCTGCAGGCTATCTCTGCTGCCATACTATAATGATGTGCTCGGCATTGTTACGACATGTCTGCCAGTTGCTTCACTGTCTCCCCTTTTCGGCCTGTTCACTTTCTCTGGAAGGGGATTACAGAACTCCGCTCGGAGAAGAATCAAAACATCAGGCTGAGCTGAAAGCCCACGCCTCATGCCGAGCCTGTGTGGGCAGCTTCGGAAAAATAATTCCAACATCCACAAAAACGCAGAGCGGGGTCGGAGATTTTGCTACTACCCTCAACTCTTTCCGACAGACAGCAGCTATCTCAACACATAAGCAGGTCTGTTCAGCTTTTCCTCATTCCTCTTCAAGTTGACATCAGTTTCATTACCTTCAGAAGTAACTTCCATTATGTGTTATGTTGTAAAGCTGGAATGTGAGCACAACAGCACACAGCGTGAGGTTATCTTTGTTATTTCAAAATAGAGCTCTAGGAATGTTCAGATCAAAAGAGAGGGAGGCTTACTTTCCTGTACTAGAACTAGAATAATCCTGCTTCAGATTGCTCCAGAATTTCTACAATCCTTGGCCTTAAATGAGGGAATTAATTTCCAGGCTGAGTTTCTGCTTTGCTCTCAGTAAATCTCAGAGGGAAGATCCAGACCATGCTAAAGCAAACATCCCCTCTGCAAGATTCAAATGACTGTTTAAACAAATAGACGTTTCAGGTTTACCGAGTGAGGTGCAGTGAAATCTTCCATGCAGAATGTCCTTTAACTTGGCTTGATTGCTTTAGTCATTCTGTGGAAAACAGAGAAACTTTTGAGTTAAAACAAGTCTATATAAAATGCCTTGCAAAAGTTTTCATACCTCTTAAGTTTTCCCACATGATCCAGTCCCAAATTAAAGTGTTGAAAGTGTGAAATGTAAGGAAAAGGCTGCATGGTTTAAATTAGGGATGCACGATATAATCGGCCCCCTATCGGTATTGGCCTTTATCGGCCTTAAAACTGAATATCGGACATCGGCCACCCCACCGATATTTGATCAGCTTCTGAGTTTCTAATGTCTATATAAAAAAAAAAAAAAAAAAATACTACTTCTTCCTCAAAAACGAGGGAAAAAATATTGATACATTAAAATATCACAATATCTTTATATGCCGATATATTGCTATTAAAAAACACCACATCAATCTCTTTTACTAATGAATTATTGCTATATGTTATCGTTATGCTACGAAATCCCCCAAAAATGCACAAAATTTTGCCATATTTTTATATGTTGATATATTGACGCGGTATCGATCTATTTTACTAACAAAATCTCACAAGAATTTGCAAAATATCACGAGAGTTTGTAACAGAACGATGAAATTTCACGAGATTTTGAAAGTAAAATAGATCGATACCGCGTTTTTAAAAATCAATTTGATATCAGCATATGAAAATATATTTGAGTATATTATTTTTCAAAGTGTCAGAAATATTTTTGTCCAGCTTTAACATCGGTATCGATATCTGTTATCGGCTACATGAGTTTTAAAATATCGGCATATCGGATATCGGCCAAAATCCCAATATCGTGCATCCCTAGTTTAAATCCTGATTAGAAATCTGTGTTGATATTGGGTATAATCAGCTTGCAAATGTTGGTTATTAGCTTTGCAAATGTAAGCAATGAAATGTATGCCATTTTTTTCTTTATGAAATAGTTCAGTTTTAAGTAGATATACTGGAGACATTCAATGACCATCGGTTTCAAAGACTCACACACAATTGTTCAGTTGAATTTAGTTCTGGAATCTGACTGAGCTATTTTACAGAAGCATACACGATTTTTAACCACTCTTTTTTTTAAACTATCGCTGAATGTTTAAGGTAATAGATCTAATTGTAAGAAAAATAAGATTCCTTCCTTCATGTCAGACCTTTCTGAGATGTTTCTGCTGTAGAAAACAGAAGTAGTGGTTAAGGAGAACATGTTACGAACACAACTTGTAAATTTACATATTAACCTGATATATGAGCATGAGTTATATCACTTTTATTACACTTTTTCTAATGTGGAATATTAAAAAAAAATTTGAGTAATATTACTTAAACAGAGAACAGTAGTATACAGCAACTGGTACAAGATCTACTGGCCTATTAATTAATAACTAATGGCTTACAGAAACTTTAAACACTGGACTGAAATCAAACATTTCCATCAGCTTGCTTATATTCTGATATTTTAGATGCAGGCCGATATATTCTAATATTTATTTATTGCTGATATCAGGCAGATTCCTGAGATCGATATCTGATCGTCACAGTCCTGGTTACTATAAACTATCTGGCTACTTTTAAGGCTTCATTTGATCTGGTTCAAACAGCATGGTGTGTTTTATTTTGGTAAGGCGATACAAATTATTAGTTTATGAGTTAGTCTAAAGTTGATTGATGTTATTGATCACTAGCAATTAATTAATAAGCATCCATTTCCTTAAGAGGAACATCAATAACATGAACATCTATTTTATTTATATGCAGAGCTAAAAGGAAATTTGTTTATCATTATATTTAACTATTTATTGCACTAACTGTATTAAATACTGATTAAATAAACAAATATTTTCTTGCTAATCATTAAAAAATACGTATTTATTAGATAAAACATCCCGTCTACTCGTAGCCAGCATTTCTATTTTATTATGTTACAAACATCCTTCTCTCCACTTCACATCCACACCTTTTGAGCTCACCAGAGAAGCTGATGCTGCTCTGCTTTGCAGCACAGCTGTATCAACACAGGCAATGACTTAAGGAGTGTATTGAGAGTTTAGATTTACAGTGTAAATAGGCATACAGGAGCAGAAAGATCTTTTGAGCCAGCGTCTGGTCAGGATCCAGACAATCAAAAGATGCCTTGGCTCTCGCATTATGCTATGTTCCGATCGCACATGAGAAGCAGCAGAGCAGCTTGTTTACATGCAAAGTCATGGGTTGATGCGCATCAAAAGGTTCTGCAGTCCGTCTTGATCAGCAGGAGCAGCGCATCTTGACGCATCTGAGCAGCCAAAGCAGCGCCTCATGACCATCTGAGAATGACGCGCTTCACAAGCAGCAGCCCCTGGAGTTGGAAAAATCGAACTTTTTCTGCTCGACGCACCACATCAACCAATCAGAGAAGCTGATCTGCGAGCTGGCACTAGTGGCAGACACAGCACTGCTAATGCACATCGCTATGATCACTTCTCTGATACAGTTTATTATTGCATAAAATAACTTAGAATGTAAAAACCTGCCGGCAAAATATGTCCGATTTTATTATTCAGGTGACTGCAGTTTGTACCACATACCTGAAAAACGCTAACATCTTCCAGCCGCAAAGAGCAGTAGCGTAAACCACCATGCTGCAGCTGGGAACTCCCAACGATAGCGCACCCCTGGCAAAATAATATTTGAAAGCAAGATCATAATCTTGATGAACTGACTGCACAGATGATGTTTTCAATCTCGCTTAGAAATATAGTAAAACTAGTTTTTACCACCTTATCACAGGAAATATAGCAAATCCACTCTCTGCCATTGAACATGGGAGCATCAGACGTTTACTGGACATGCTTCAGTAGCTGCAAGGATGGTCTTGAGGCGTGTCTGACCTTAATGTGGACAAGCATAAAAAATGAAGCAGCAGGGGCTTTTTTTTTTTTGCTGTCCAAAGCGCGTTCAGTGTGAACGTAGCATAACTTTTGCGAATGCTAGTGAGGCTTCACTGAAGACTGAACCATGGTGCCCTCTGATTGACAGCAATAACATTTCAAAACTGAAAGAAATATCTTGATGGGATAGATTTTAGTCTAATAAAATACTTACCAAATATATTATTAATTGTAAGTTTTATTATTTGTTTACCACTTTAGTTTGGTAAATTTTTTTGTGCAAAGCATGTGGTGCCTTGGACTATTTTCCAGGTTTGAACTGTATTTTGCTCCATCCATCTTGCGATCTGAGGCCTTGACAAAGAAGCTACTTCTATGCTGAGATCAAATAATGTACTGATGATGGATACTGTTTGCTAATTAGATGACCTCTGATGTTAAGCATCCATTTAATATCCTCTGCTATTGTTGTTGGTCTGTGGTTGCCCTGGACCTGTTGTGAATACCTTCACAGCATGAGGAAGGTTTTGCTGGCTGTTGTCTACAATGTGTAACACTGCTTTACAGTCACTGCAGAGTCACTTTTTTCCATGCTGCTTCAGGTGAAAAGGGCAGATTGAGTCGGATCTTAACAAATGTGGCTGCTATTCCAGCTTTTCCTCTCTTGCTGTCTGTTTCCTGTATCTTTCATTGATCTATTCCTGGATACCTTGGCTTAGCTTTCCCTTCACTAGAAGCACAATTGAAACCGCATGCTCCACATTGCAAAAATTCTCCTCCTGTTTTGTTTTCAGGGAACAGAACTACTGCTTAGTTCAGCTGTTATCACCACTGTTGCTGGGAGGAGGTGAGGTAGAGTCGTGCCGGTGTTTACATGGCTCTCGCGCTTGACTTGAATGCTGATTAGATGGGAGTCACCGTCGGTTGCTAGCTGCCATTAAAAAGGAATCCTGCACCTATATGCATTTTGGTCATTTCTCTAAAATGTTTTTCCTCTTCGGCTCATTTGCAGCAGACTCTAAATCAGGTGTGAAGAGTGGTAACTCTAACAAGAAACACTGCAAACAAGGGATTGTGAGAAAGCCCTCTGTTTTGACTCGTGTGACTTATGAAATATCAAAGTCCTGATTAGTTCCAAATAGATAACTCAGATAGAGGTGCTTTAATTGCTATTTAATGATTTGGGGAGGGGGTTGAGAATTGTAAAATAATTCAGACAGGATGCTTCTGCAGCTTTAACCGGACTGGTTTGAGAGCATAATGAACGCAGCTGCAGAGCTGGTCATAGAGAGCAGCCTCAGCCAGGAGTGACATGCCGTGCAGGTTTGCTCTACAATCTTCAATTATGTGAGGATTTAGCAGGTCACCACAGTTACGCAACACTAGCTGACTTATCTGTCTCTGTATGAATTGATTAACACTACTCCCTGACCGTTTATAATCGGACTGGAAGTGTACCCGGCTATGCTCTGGACACATGCCAGAATCAATGGCTGGAAACTGCTTACGTGTGCAGCTTTACAACGCTTTTCTTGTAGTTGGATTTCTTTTTTTGGCTCAGATGTCAGGATTTCCCAATTGATAATAGAAAATTAGAACATTTTGGTTTTCTTCAGAAATAGAACCTATAGCTTTGTCCAACATAAACTTTTATCGGCTCTATGACCAGCAATTCCTTACAGATTTTACAAAACCCCCTGAGATTTTTTTCCTTGATGATATTAAGAAGGTCCTTCCTCATCTCTTCTATTTAAATAAAAAAAAAAGCCTACCTTACCTTAATACCTTGCAAGCCCAAAGGTGCTCACAGATCTTGTTAGTCTGTAGCTGTACAGCTTAAACATTTCCCCATAATCAGTCAGTGTGATTTAATGAATTTATGTGCTTCACCTTTATTGCTGCAGAGACATCTGTGTGGGCAAAGAAGCTGCTGATCGATCAAAAGATCAGCTTGATTGATGAAAATTAACTACAATGGATGTGCAGAGAAGCTTATGACAGATTTGATTATATCCTCTGCAGACAGCATAAATAGCTTGTGGTCAGTCCTGCTGCTGCGGTGGAGCTCATGTTTCCTGTAGTTACCAACAGGGTCCCTGCCGGCTTTAATCTATTTGGTCAAACCACCTTAGCATCTAAAAGATCACAGAGATAAGAGGGTACCAAACAGTTACCTCATCCATAAATGTAGTGAGTATTTGCTGTAAATCAGGCTTTCAGCTAGGAATCTATCATAGGGTATACTCCTTGGTGTATCTCATCTTTAGGCGTGAGCATTATGGGGAGTATCCCCCCATGTAAAATTTTGAAATTTGGACGTTTAAATGCTTTTTCCTGCATTTGAGGTGGATTGCAGTTAACTTTTTGTCTTTGTTGCAGCACTACTTTTCTCCTATTATGGGAAGTATGTGCGCTTGACTAGAGGTGGAAATTTCATAAGGAAGACATGAGATCATTTTTAGGAACAAGATTATGTTCCATTGGCAGTGGTGTCAAAAGTACACACTATTGTTACTCAAGTAGAAGTATAGATATTGCAGTTTAACAACACTCTGGTAAAAGTTAAAGTATCAACTTGGTCTCTTTACTCAAGTAAAATTGAAAAAGTATGTGCTCCAAAAACTACTTAAAGTATAAAGTAACCTTTAATAAAACAGCCAGATGCCACTATATGAATTGAAAGCTTATCCTTATCAGTTATCTTGAAAAAATGTATTACTTTAGAGATATAACAGCAGGTAAAAGTTAGTGTCATAGAAAAAAAATCTCTACAAAACATTTCTGTTAAGTTCAAGAAAAAAAAAGTGTAAATGTCCAAAGGGCAAAATAAGCACACCGTTAGCCACAAAAAATTTCTATTTATTGTATTTTTGGAAATAAAGACTCCAATTATCTCGAAGAACCATGGAAAAAAACTTGAACCATCTGTTTGACATTTGCTACGTATTTAGTACCGATCTCGCTCTCATCCCCAGTTGTCATTTACATTTGCTGTTGTTTTTGCCCCATTCTACTGATGGTATTGTCCCAAAGAACAAAACAGGGCAAAAAGTTGTCCGTATGGACATTAGATATTCCACCAATAACAGTGCGCATCCGCGCTGCGCCACACAGAAATATGACAAATAGGATGCAACTCTCGTGAGGTATGAGCTTAGTGTGAGATTAAGCAAAACTAGAAGAGGAATTCAAGATGGCGGCGCAGTGAAGATCGGAACGGCAAATTTGGAAAATTTGAGCGAAGTTTTCAGTTTCAGAACATTAGGGCTTACCAAAGCTGTACATCTAAAAAAAGGGGCGTAGTAAAGGGCGTACAATGTAGGCGTATACACAAGGCTAGCTAAATAAATAAAAGGTTTTGTGTTCTTTAGGGTTTTTTATGAGATGAACCAACACTTAAGTGTGTCATGTACTGGTATTGAACCCCCAACTCACCTTCAACACCCCATGACATTTTTTTTCCAACAACTTAATTTCTCCTTAATCTGAGGCGGAAATAATTAAGCAGATTAATTGTGATTATTGAAATAATTTTCAAATAATTTATTAATCTATACATTTTCTATGGACAGTAAAACCATGATCTTCAGTTCCCTTCCCTGAGGTCTGGTGTCCTGTCCGTTTTAGATGTGGCCCTGCTTCCTACCCACACCTGAATTAAACGGCCGAATTATCTCAGAATGCCGTCAATGTTCTCCAGAGTCCTGCTAATGACCTGTTCATTTGAAACATCGTTTTGCAGCAGAGACACCAGACCTCAAGACTGAAAGTGAAGAACCCTGCTCTATTAACATGCAATTTGCTGAAAGAACCATCAACCGCAGATATTTAGACAAAAATTAATAAAACGTTTTGCAGTTACGGTAAGAGGAAAACCTTGTTTATCTGTAAATATGCTCCGCACAGAACCTATATGAAGCAAATTTAGTTTTCAGATTTTTGATTGATCAAACCCCAAAACAATCTTCAAATTAATT
Organism: Cyprinodon variegatus; assembly: GCF_000732505.1. Taxonomy (NCBI): domain Eukaryota; kingdom Metazoa; phylum Chordata; class Actinopteri; order Cyprinodontiformes; family Cyprinodontidae; genus Cyprinodon; species Cyprinodon variegatus. The sequence goes on from NW_015151180.1 coordinate 74,637, forward strand.
AATTACCGTAACTAAATAAAGTCAGTTGCTGTCCCACTTTTAATCCTTTTATGAAGGTCTGCTTTGTAGAGTAGACACCTAGTAGTTACCATAAAGTTTATCTCTCTTCCTCTGAGTAATGTCTTTTTGCCTGGCCTGAAAGTTAAGGTAAAATGTGTGAGCTGGTAAAAGCTTTAGATGTCATTTTAAAATGTTTTGCATGTTTTAAACTCTCTAACACTTTTGCCTTGACCTGCCTTACGGCCTGAATGAACAGACATGAACTCATGTAGATTATTTTCAGCTTCTTCCATCTCTCACCTTTGATCTCTCAAACAGATCTCTCTACCCAACGCAGAATTAGAATTCATAGATACTTATCCGTTTACCCTTTAAAGTCCATGTGGAGAACTACATGGCAATCTTTCCTGCATGCCGACTTTTACTTTCTGCCTGAAGTAATCTTGCACTTGAGACATCATGGCACCGATTCTTGGGAGGAGTTCTCAAAGGTACCACAACACTGGGACTATATGTGGCTTCTGTTTTGTAGAGAGGAATAAGATTTCTTCACTCTGCAACTAGGCCTCGGTGGAATAGAGGGTCTTTGTGGATTGTCGAACCTCAACTCTTCTTAGTTCACTGCAGTGAACTAAGAAGAGTTTTTATTTATTTATAACATTCTTGGATATTTCTGACTTTGATCTTCCTGCTTTAAGCTATACTCACACAAGCACTGCAGCCTTGGATTCTTTTCTGTTTATGTTCCAGGCGGAGCAGCACACAAGAAAGCTAATGTATGCAACTTTCCCCACTAAACTTCCAGCACACATTTTCCAGTAAGTTTTCAAGAAAGTCTTGTAATAGTTACTAAACAAAAAACATGCATAAATAAAACAATTGCTATCAGAAACTTTTCATTTGAGTACACTAATGTGCTAATTGGGATAAGTTTCAAGCATGTTTGGTACTGATAAGAATAATGTTAGAGCGTTTAATGCCTGCATCAGGAAAAAAGGGAGATGGACTTGATTATGTTTCACATTGATTCTGCAAAATATCTTAATTTATTCAGGGCGAATTTTTTAACTAAACCTTGAACTTTTTCCATATGTGTCACATTACAACTAAAATCATTTGCTGATGGACACACATGCAGAAAGCATGTGTGTGTCCATCATCCTACTGCCGTCATTTATGCATTAAGCACAAATCAGTGTCCTATATCTGGCACCAGAATTCCTACAATAAAAATCGCAATGGTATCTTTCAGATTTTTTTAACTGTGGCTGCTGCTGATGACATGCCAACGGTCCAGTGGAGCATTTGCAGTCAATCTGTGCATGCTGCATAGAGCAATACTGGGCTCACACTGATTTGTTTGCTCTCCAGACTCTGATTGGAGTGTGAAATAATAGCTAGTTTTAAAGTGTTTGCTGCTCCACCCGTTTGCTGGATCCCATCACCCTTAAAACTGAGACTAAATTATAGACATGCAAGCTATTCACTCAACCTCCTTTTGCACTTCCAACGCTGTTAATTGCACTGCTGCTACTCTCCCACCCTCCCATTTTAATTTGCAGCTGATGGTGGCGGCCTTATCCCAGCACTTGCATTGAAAACTTGTTAGCCTCACGCTAAACTGAAAATATATGTTTGGTAACGGTTTAATTTAGTGGATTTCACATATTAGGAATGGACATTTTTTAGGTGAATTAAAGAAAAGATTTCCTTGTCTTTGCCCAGTCTATGCTGTTTAACAAGGCACCATGCAGGGAAATGTTCTTACTGCACTTATGCTCATGTTCAAAATAGGACAAAAGGTTGCAAAACACATATAATGGCTTTATTTTCTATTTGAAAATATTAGTAATTCTGTAACATCAATGCTAATGAGATCATACCTTTTTAATTCAAAGGACACTGACAAGCTTCAGTGGCATTCACCTTAATGAAACATTTAAAACTCTTTGAAAAAACATTTGAAACATATAATTATTAGAACATATTACTGCAACCACTGCTAATTATTTATAATCTCCAGCATCACATTACTATTTTAAAGACTACACTTTATTTGCTTTTAAAAATATTTAGACTTTCTTTTCTACAAAATGAAGAATTTTCAGTTATTGCATTTTGCAGCTACTATCCTTTATTAATTGCTTCTTATTAGTTAAAATAATGGAACTGTTGTCATTTATTTTTTGTATTCCATCAAACTGTATGTTTTACTGCTAAAAATGTATAATTAACAAAGTTTTTATAAACAAGATTCTGACCCTTAAGCTTTCAATAATGTTAAATGTTGAAAGTCTAACAGGCTTGTTCTCTTTTTATAAAGTGATATTCCCAGCCTAAAGAATAAAGAATGATTTCTTTATAGACACACTTTACTGCTAATGTTGCATGTCCGAGTCACTTAAAACTATCCTGTTAAGTAGCCTCATATTGCAGGGTTTTCTCTACTTGTTATTAATTGTGGTGCATTGCCACAGCAACATAAAAGCTGGTACACATTCAGAATGAATAAAAAACATGTTAAAACAATGGAAAGCAAATGATACAGCTTACTGTGTGCTTGATTTACCGAGGAAATGTGACAAAGAGTGAAATAATTCCAGGTAGGACTGAGAGATACATGGATTTGATCATTTAGTCAAATTTTTGTTTATGAAGATTTAATTCTTTAGAAAATCTGCCTTTTGTTTTAGGCACCAATCATTCCCTAGGCTTCCATTGCTTGGGGTGACATCAGTTCATCACTGTTTGTTCTAGGATGTGTACTCAAGACTGGTACACTAGCTCACTGTTTGAAACCCCAAACTGCAAACATTTAGTGTGTTACCTGTTGATTGTTTTACAAACATGTTTCACAGCTAGAATTTTATTGTCTTTTAAATTAAAGTCACCTCCCAGAAGGTTTTTTTATTATGATATTCATGTTTGAAAAAAAAAGCTATTCATCAGATTTCGTACAAACAAATTTGAGATTTGATTTTTAAGCCATATTGCCCAAACCATGTCTGTTCCAGACATGAATACTTTTGCATTGCACTGATAAGAAAAGATTTGCTTTCATTTATCAACTGTCTACTTAAAGTTGCAAATGGTAAGATGAACTTTGAGCTTTATTGCCATTCTTGGAGAAGATGTGTGAATTACTTTTATAGTGCCACTCCTGCATAAAGCCACTATTAAGGCTACTGAACATTAAACCTGCTAATAATTTACCTGCATGTTTGGATTTTGACTACAGTAGGAGCAACCAAGTAAGGATCTGTAGCTTGGTTTAATTATGATCCCCTTATTAAAAGTAACCAAGTTTCCATTTGGAAGTATGCATCAATGATTATGAATTTTATCATCCTCTTATTCTGTATTTGTTTGTTTTATCCACTATTTGTATTTTGTAGAGGCAGAACTAGCAAACGAAGAAGACAAGCACATGCAGTTTGTTTTCATTACATGATGGAATTTCAAAGCAAGATTTCTCCTTGTCCTAACAAGCACATTAGACTGTTTTCTGGAATAATCTCTGACATACTTACATGCCTGAAAATGCTTATCATGTGACCACTGACTGCTAACATCACCGGATTGGATACTAAATATGTTGCAAATAGCTCAATAAAGCCTAATGTAGCAGAAGCTTGCTTCCTTATCCTGCTAATGTGTATTTATCTGTAAAGCCAGAGATGATGGAGAACATTAAATCTATCAACTTGGTTTAAACAAAAATCTTAACACCTACAGATGTTAAATTTTTATGCAAGTCCAGGCGGCTCTGTTTGTTTTCCTCAGCAACAGCGATGTGTAAATCAACAAAGGATTTTGTTGACTGATAATAGCAATCAAGGAGCAAATATGGTGATATATGATTGTTTCCATTTGCTTCTGGCTCTGCCTGTGCGGTCTGAGGGCATGTGCACACAGAGGCGTTTTACAAGAATGCACTTTTCTTTTTTTTTTTTTTTTTTACAACTCTGTGGCTCATCTTTTTAGATTTAAATAGTGGTGAAATCATTAAGAAAATTTGCTTTTTATATGTTGCTTCCTCTGCAGCTGGTTTGGTAAAGTTTCCAAATTAACTTAAACTTTGCAGTATGCCTTGTAGAAGATTATAAAAACCATAAACAAAGCAATATGTTGTATAAGAAAGGCGTTGTATTCCCTAAACAATATGTTTTTTTATGTAATTGAATCGACAAATTATTTGAAAAACTAAAGTCAAGTTTAAATTGAATTCTATGATGAGAAAAAGGAGAGAAAAAAACTCTTAAAGCTTAAAATTAAAGGGGGGCTCAGCAGAACAGCTTATGAGTTTAAAGTTGACAATATGAACAGTTGCAATCAGACACAATTATTATCCCATTTTAGAGAGGATATAATGCCTTTTTCATATCAAATTTAAAAGTTATATATAAAGTATTTTAAAACAAAAATGCAAAGGAATATATATGGCATCTCTACAACAGATTGCAGGGATAGGAAAATGAACAAAAAAATCCTAGGATCTATAAAACTAATAAAGGTAGAATTTAAACTATTAAGTAAAAACATTTAATTAGACATCTACTAACCAGAAATCTGTTTGTTTGTTTTTTCACTTTTTTTTTTTTTTGATAATTTATTTCCTTCCTTTAACTTTGGCATTTCCATCAGACTGCCATAATTTTCAAATCCAGCTTGAAGAACTTATTGGAAAGTGGAAATTTATATTTTTCACTCCAGTTTTAGGGAAGCTCCCCAAGCTGGGCAGGAATTCAAGTTGTGTGACAGACAGCTATATTTTTTATCTACAAAAGTAAATAACAAAATGGCAAACATCACAAAGGTGAAAAAATGTTGGAGCAGCAAAATATTCGGTACCCTCCACAGCGTACAACAACACAGTCCACTTAATTTTCCAGACACCTCACTTTCTGTAAAAATAACTTTTAGCCTCAGAACAGGTTCCACATGTCCTGCCCCACCCGTGTCAGGTCAGTTGCAGGCCGCCTTACGCGCGTTTGTGAAAAGCAAAGCCTTCTGCATAAGTGGTAACAGCTTTGAGCTCCACTTCAAGTTCTTCTAAATTCCACTGTGGGAATGTGCAAAAGGTCCAAGTGGAGTGGACCAGAACAGAACCAAACATTGTTGCTTCTTATTTTAAAGGTAAAAGATGGAGAGCACATCCATGGATGATGTCATTTGGAGGAGTCGGAGAATGTGGAATGGTTCTCTAGCCCTTGACTCTGGCTGGACCAATCATAGCGTAGGGGGTGGGACGATGCGTCTCTCTCAATGCCTTTCTGCTAGCATAACAGCAAGATGGCGGCCGCAACTATTTTATTATTGCCCTTTCTGATGTCCTAAGTGAGACATCAGAAAGGGCATCTTTATATGACATTAGTTCTAAAAAAAGGTGTTTAATATTGATATTTTCGGCTTGAAATGTTTTATGGACCACAAAATTACAGAAAACGGAGTGGGTCATCCATCAGTCTGGATGGCCAGACTAATGGTTCACATTAATTGACATAATTACACAGTTGCTCCATGAGGTGTTCGTGGGCAGAGGAAAATCACTGGATATGGAATTTTGGGGTCATGTCCTCATCTTCCACACTGAAGGGTGTTATGAATAGTATGACCTGATAGCTTTATGATGCTTTAGTTTGTAGAGAAAATGTTGGATATTTGAGTTTTCAGTCAGGGATAATCAATATAAATATATTCAGTTAGAACTTCTTCCTTTGCCGGTCTTGATATTTGCACATTCTGTCACAGCTAAAGTGGTTTATAGTCAACCGCTGTTTGGGAACTTCTTGGGCAACTGTCCCCCATCTATTTCCCACAGAACTTTGGATTAGTTTTGGCTTTTTATTATGTCTTGGCTTATTTTTGTTATACCATGCAACACTTACACATTTACTCTTCCATAAACATCCACAGCCACACAACTGATCTACTATATGCAATACATGGTTAGTTAATTGTTTCTTTTGCTTCTTGATTTGCGGCTGAAATTTGTCTCTTTTCCCTTTTTTTTTATAATGACCTCACAAGACGGGTTGTTACTCTTCTGAGTCTTGTCATTTTTTTTTTTTTATTTGCATCTAGTTTTATTTAAAACACTTGGTTCTTTTAGCATCTTGAAAAGAACAGAATGTGCCATTTAAGATTAAAAGATGTTATCTTCCATCAGTTAGCAGGAATTGTTTTCATAAGCTGCTCTTCTTTATTGATATTGTTTTGCAGAATTTGGTACTCTGGATTTTGTCTTTTTGTTTCAACATGTATCCGTCTCTCTACAGCAATATGTCTCTAATGGAGTCTTAGGAGTCGGTGTCAGACAGAGGGAAAGTGCAGCCTAAAGCAGACCTCCGGTTTTTAACCGCAGCGTTGAACTGGTGCAGTTCAGCAGTTCGACAGCCAGCTCATTGGAATTTTTAACATTCCTCTGCAGGCAGCGGCACACTGCTTCTCCTCTAATGCTTTCCTTAAATGCAACTTCTTTAAGCGGAGGAGGGTTTATCTGAATCTAAATCAGCCAAGGCTCATTGTTTTTGGTTAATCTTCTCACAGAGCAGAAGGCTGTCAAAGTAAGACATATGGCTGCTGACTTTTTTTTTTTTTTACTGGTAGGTTCTGACAGTCTGTCATCAGCCATTAGGGGGCAGAAACTGTGGTTCTTCTGCAGTCTTCATACAGAGACCACCTAAGCTGCTCACTGTGCAATTAGCTTTTATTGGAGCTAAAAGGCCCTCTTGAAAACTGACAAAGGCACTCATGGCGAACCGGTGCTCCACCCAGATAATTAGAAATAGTTTCACAGGTTTTCTATCACTGACTTGACTGTCAAGTGTTTGAAGTCTCTATTTTTCCTTGTTCTTTCCCATGTGAAACCGAGTTGCAGTGGTTTCTAGATGAAAGGAGGACAAGGATACTCTGCTGGTTATGATGGCAATGAATATACGCTGGCACTCGTTCCAGAATGGTTTCCTTGTGTAAAATATACCTCGCCAGTTAGTAAGGTCTGCCCTCCGCTTGCTGCTGCAGAGACAGACAGGCTCAGAGATGGCCAGATAAAAGCAGCAGCAGAAAATCACCAAAACAATTCTCACCATAAATCATAATATTAGTGGTTCCAGATACAGCCTGTATTACACTGACCTTATTTGCAGATGGACTAAATGGTAACTTTATTGTATATTGGTATAAAGTGATGGCTCCACATATAGACACACGCAGATAACGCCCATTTGTCCTGTAAAGTTTATGTTTATACATAATATCTGTGTGCTGACAGGCTCAGAGGGTAAGGAAATTAAATTTCAAGTCAAATTCCTTGATGGTGCAGACATTCATCATGCTCAAAAAAGCGCTACACTCCTGTCTTAGTTATTGCCCAAACATGCCCAACTTCTCCTCCGATCACACAGGTATTCATCACTTCCTCCTCTGAAATTCTAGGATCCCGACTCGCGGTTAGATGCCGCTTGTGTTGTTTATCTGCCAACATGCCTCAGCCCCCACACCCCCCACCCCCACCCCCGTGTGAGTAGTTTGTTACCAAATGTAAGAACAGGAGGAGAAGGCAGACAAGAGATGGAGAAAAGAAGAAAAGATAAATAAGTCAGACAGATTGAGGGAGTAGGAAATGGTTGAGATTCTGGTATGCTTGTGTGTATCTATGGTGAACCTCAGTTTACTTCTCTTAACCCTCCCCGCATGATGGGAAAGGGATTTCTTTAGGAGTCATTTGATTTCTTGTATTGCATCTACCAGTTATGTTGCAAAAAAAGAGGGTTGTGTAACCAAACAGCTGACCATTTTACATTTTTCATCTGGTATCTTCCACCCTTCCCTTCTTCCTACTATGAGTTGTCCAATTACAGACATTGAGAAATACCAAGGTTTTAGCAGTGACTCTATGGTATAAGGTCATTTCAACCTGATGCCAGAGAACTAGTGCTGCATGGAATATTTCCCCTTTTTATGGTCACTATTGTAGGAGACTGAATATCCTATCAGCGTTTTTAAACTAGTCAATGCTACGTCTGCACTAACATCAGGCGCTCCAGTCTTTCATGATTAAGAAAGAGCTGAGCCATAAAGCAAGGCTTTGGACACACTAGTCCATTTATATTCCAGCCCTGTCCTGTGGTTGCTTTTATGAGAAACAGATCAACAAAACAAGAACCTGGATACCAACCTCTGAAAGAGCTTCCTTCATATTGTGGCTGAGCTCAGCCTTAGAGACAAAGTGAGGAGTTATTTTGGGAAGGTTTGAAATGAAGCTGCTGCTCTTCCAAGGAGACAGTTGAGGTGGATAAGGCTTCTGGTCAGAATTGAGTTTTTTCTTCTCTGGAAGGAGGCGTAAAGTAAAAATTTTTAGAACTATGTCAGCCTTGCCTGTGCAAATTCTCAGTCATCTGGGTCATGGTAACCACAACACCCTTCTGTTCTGGGAACTGCTTGGGATCCTCCAGAATGACCCTGGGTGTTGCTGGGATGAGCAAATTCTGTTTTATATTAATTTTTTCCCCCTTAGAAATACAAACCCAGGGTAGATGAATAATGCTTAAACAAAAAACTAAATTTTGCCCCTTCCCCACCCGTTGCTGTGCACTGTAGCTCAGCTAGCTGAATGAAGTCTACAATACTTTTGCTTTAAAAAATAATACATTTAACTGTTATTTTAAAGGGTTTCCAGATGCGCCCATCAGTTAGTAAGTATTGTATGTTTATCAGCCGAAACAAGGCTCTACTAGAGCAGGTTGCCGGATGGATTAAGCAACTAGTATCAGATTCTATATTTTTTGCTATCAGTAGGTTTCAAAAAACACACCTAGCTGGAGCTATTTAGCCAAATGAAAACAATTTTTTCTAAAGATTTTTGCAGTAATCTGAATCAGTTATGCTTTTCTTTTAAAACAGAAAAGCACTTAACATTTTTTTCTCCAATGAAAAATTTCAAATTATAGTGTTTTTGTTCTAATTGAAAAATTTTTGTCAATCTTTTACAGACCCAGGCTTCCTTCCTACTTATTGAACTTTGTTTTCTTGAACTTAATCTGGTGCAGGCTTTGCTCACCAGCTCACCAAGCTTTTAATTCATCTTGTCTTCCTGGCAAGCCTCATGTACACAGCTGAAGTGAGGTTCCCTTGCCAAGCAAATTTCAAAGACCTCAGTGTTTTGGAATGGGGCCCCAGTTTTGGTCGAGCCAGCACAGAGGGACCTTTGTGCCTGCCCAACAGACCAGTCGATCCTCAGAGGTTAGAAAGATTTAGAGCCAGGGACGGCCACTGGACTAAATGGTAGGGTGTCTGATTGAAAGCCAATGGTGTCAGGCAAACAGCCCCTTATCCTATTCAAGCACGCGGTAATTACAAGCTTGTAGGCAATCCCTTGAATCTTTTGTCAAAGCTTTGGTAACACTTGCCCAGTGTGCTGGGAAATCTTGTTCCTGCTCTGTTTGAAAACCCAGAATGAAGACTCTTTTAGCTGCACCATGTTGAGCCTTTATCTTTTAGACAAAAAGCAGCCAAGCCAGCTCAGAAAAAAAAACATTTCACCACTGTGGGACCGTGGGTTAAATTACACTTTATTGATGATTTAGGTTCTCACTTCTGATTCAGGGTGTGATTCATCTGTCCAGCTGATTTACTCCCATCTTTCTTTCTCCTTTAGTTCCCTGTAATTTGTGTGTTGATGTCACAAGAAGCTAAAAAGGCGCCCTGAGAAAAACACAGACCGATGAACATATGAGGAGTCATCTGTGGCTCACGCTGTACCATGACTGGAGTTACAGCAAAGCCCCCAATTAGAGAAATGTGAATGAATCCAGTCAACAGGCGGAGGCAGTCTGGGCATGTTCTGCAAACCTTTGAAGAAAAATAGCTTGAACAGATACAGCTGACAGGATGAGTTGGAACAAGGTCATTTTATACTGAGGATCATTTGTTTTCATCTTTTTTCTATCTGCCTATTTTCAGCGGTTTCCTCTTCATAACCCCTCAGAGTCCTGCACTGGGTCGGGTATCCGTATAAAACGTAAAAAAAAAAAACATATCATGAGTGTGGGCATGGGTATATGTGAACAAAATCTGAGAATCATAGTTACAGCATGAAAAAAAAAACTTATTTATATATTTTTTTATTTATTAACTCTACCTCTTAAAAGATAAATTGATTCAAGAATATCCAGATAACGGTATTTTTAAAGCAATGTGGCAAACCTTCTTACTTCATCCAATTTAAAGCTGTTAATCTGTGAGTGCAGCGTGTGCATAAGTTAATGCTCTTTTCTGCGTCTGTTATAAACGGCTGTGTGTATACTTTGTGATAATGGGTCGGGTCGCACTTTATTATTTACTGGTCTGTGCGGTCCTGGACTGGTTTTAAATGGGGATAATTGTGGGAATGGGTCGGGTCTTGGTTCTGAACTCTACGGATACGGGTGGATACAGTTTGGTAAAATCAGACCTGTGCAGGACTCTGTAACTCCCTGATCTCAAAACATGTCAAACCAAATGAAAATAAAAAGGATTAATTTGTAATGTGAATTATATTTTCACACTACAATTTAGTCTCTCCTTCACATATTTACCTGTTCACATGCAGATAATCCTCTCTTTGTATTGTACCTGATTAACTATTTATACTGTTGGTTAAAAGTTTACATACCAGCATCATCATATGCATTCTGCTCTTTAGTTTATAGCCTTAAAAGATTACACCTCAACCAACTTTACTGATTTATTATTAAAACAGCCTCAGATCTCCAAATGTAAGTTTAGTTTACATGCTGGTTTAAGTTTAAACCTACGCCCCCAACAGTTATTTAGATCTATGTCCCTGAGCAAGTGTTAAAAAGGAGAGCTACTTCTAGTTCACTGAATTAGGCTGTTCCAGTAACTTCAATGAATTGGGGTGTATTAGATTGACCCCATAGGCATTCAGACTGCTTTTGAAAACTCATGTGGTAAGAATGGTCTCTCTTAGGGGCTCTTCCACCTCAGTTCCGTAACAGGATGCCACCACTGCATTGAATCCAGATGTGAAAAGTACCTGGTATTTAATGATGCTTTTAACTAAAAGAGTTTGCATTGATTTGAAAATGTGTGGTAAGAGAAAATTAGTGTTGTCCTTTTTTAAATCAGTGCCATTGTATAATTTCTTCCTAAATAACAACAGTTTAAATGCATTTTAGAAATCTGATCAGAGCGTTGTATCTTAATAGATAAAAATATCTGAATTATATAAGGAACATAAAATATAGATAATGTCATGAAAGTTTAACTATCATTAAATCTGACACAGCATGAAGACAACTTTTTTTTGAAGACAACTTAAGTTTCTCCCTGCAGACGGATTCATGTAAGAACAAGGGGAAACACTGTGGGACTGGACCTTCAATTTAATTTACATGCTGATTATTTGCTCATCTAGATTAAAAGGAGATGTAAACATTTGTTTTAAAAAAGGAGATGTAAACTAGGGCTGCAACAACGAATCGATAAAATCGATAAAAATCGACTTTTAAAAGCGTTTGCAACGAATTTAATCATCGATTAGTTGTGTCGCGCGATTAATGCGTCATCCGCCGCCGCCGTCATCCGGGGGAAGAAAAAAAAATATGGCGGAGCGAGTCAGCGCCGCAGTTGCAGTGTTGCCAACTCAGCGACTTTTCAGACCCCTCCAGCGACTGTTTTTGAAAAAAGCGACTAGCGACAAATCTGGCGACTTTTTACGGTGTAACTGGCGGCTTTTGCCTGCCGTGGGGTGCCTCCCCCATCCCAACCCCTTTCTCCCTCTCCCACAGGAATCCCTCTCAGCGCTGCAGTCAGAGCCGCAGGAT
>NW_015151180.1:89044-115385 GCF_000732505.1 Cyprinodon variegatus
ATATTGCACCAGTGCAGTTAATGAGCAACCTGTACTTGTGTGCTTGTTTGTTCTGTCTAAAATGTTTATTTTGGAATAAATAAAATTTTTTGTCCGATTCATCGATTAATCGAAAAAATAATCGGCCGATTCATCGATTTTTAAAATAATCGTTAGTTGCAGCCCTAATGTAAACATTGTTTTAGTTTTTGTTTAGTTTTTTCGTTTCTTGACGCAGGAGCTTCAATTGAATTGTGATTATCTTCCTGCTGGACACTGATATTAAATTGTCTCCATTCTCAGTACTTTGGGAGCCTCTTACAGGATTGCTCTTTATTTAGCTCTAATCAGTTTTCCATCAACTCAACCCTGCTTCCCTATTGACCCCACAGGATGATGCTAACATCACTGTCCAGTAGAGGTTTGATTTGGATCTCATCATTAGACATTTGTTGGTTCATTTTGTTTTTAATGTTTTTTTTGACACTGGCCATCTCATTTAGTCTTCACTAAAGGACATTTATATCGTTGACATGATCCAGGCCAAGCTGTGGATCTTTGTAACTCCTGCAGAGTTACCATGGACCTCTCAGCTGCTTTTATGACTGATGCTGACCTTGCTAGGCTGTTCAGTTTTAGCTGATAAGTAAAGGAGCCTGAGGGTTTATTAATAGCTCTGTAAGCTGTCAGTATCTCAGGATGCATAGAGCTAATGTGAGCTTTTCCACATCGGTTTAGCCCAAACATTTGCTTGGAGTTTTCTGAAGACTGCATATCTTTGCAACATTTTGGGCTCCAGTTTCTGCTAAGCTTTTGTTTCAGTTCAACTGCAATGGGGATGGGACAGACTGGGTTTTATATTGATAAATTCAGCAGGTAACAATAGACAAGGATAAAAAGAAAACCTAGTGAGCTAAAGGGTATTTACTATATCAGGTAACATTTGATATCGGTCTGCTGGTGATGCTTTCCCTGAGGTATTTATAAAAAGTCGTCTGCACAGCAGAGCTTTGATATTCTGCTCATGCTCCCTTCACTTGACTTGTAAATTGATGTTGATACATCAAACAAACTGATTTCTAGGGAGCACTTGACCCATATCCCAAATGTCCTCTCCAATTCTTCTCAGGCACAGTCTAGACTTTTTTTCACTTGAGAAAGATGAGTCTTTCTAAGTTCTGCTTATAATGAAATCTAAGGATCCTACAGACTGTGAACATACAGTGGATCCTAATGTTGTGATGGAGTATGAAGGTGTCTGAGCTGAGGGCTTTCACAGTGCACTTACCGCTGATGGTTAATGTGATCATAGACATAGCCTGGCAGGTTAGAGTAAGGGAAGCGATTTAATCTCCTTCCGTGTATCAGGGCCTAATTGGCCGATTTGTCAGGCAGAGGATTGCTGCCCATTTTCAGGTGACTTTTAAGAGAGACTGTGCTTTTTGGTGTAGGTGGGGCCGTTTGATCTTAACTGCCATTTAGCAAACCAATTAAGATGAGAAAAAACAAGCCACAAGCAGATAGACTTGGACATCTACTGCCTGTCTGACCAAAGTTCTGTAAGGGAATATATATAAGACTTTCAGAATTATTTATAAGACTTGAATTTTTCTAAGCTGTAAATTTATTTAAAATGTGTTGTATTTGGCTTTTAAGTGATGAATCAAATCAACTTATGAATTGAAAATAAGGCTTGTTTTTACATAAAGTTTTGAGTGCATTTGTGTTCTTGTACTCTTATAACCCTAAATAAAATCCCATCCATCCAACCAGCATCATTCTGTTGGAATGAAGTTCTTCAGTGACTCACCTTCTGACAGGCAACAACCCATAAACATAGAGAAGGAGCTGAAGCATAGTGGTTTAGATCAGGTGTTCTTAACCCTGGTCTTCAGGGCCTACTGTCCTTAATGTTTTAGCCATTTCTCTACTCAAGCACAAGTGATTCAAATAATTGCATTTCCTCCCCGACAGGCCTCAAATGTTGCAAAACCTCTTAATTACCTTTTCATTCAGGTCAGGTGTGTGGAGGCAGGGAAACACCTAAAACATGTTGGAGAGTGTGCCCTGAGGACCAGGGTTAAGAAACCTTGGTTTAGAACATATAAAATGGCCTAGTAAAAGTGCAGTTCTAAATTCACTCAAGAATCTGTTAGGATGTCCATACTGAGATGCTCTCAATTAAATATCAAACATCATTGCTTCCAAAAGGCATTAAGCCAAATCACTGAATATACATGTACATCACAATTTTATATTGTTTGCTTATTTTTTTCTATCCTTTTTCTCCTACATTGTAATAACATCTTTTTTTTTATCAGGACCAAAAAACAAAAACAAAAAAACAAAATAAGCATTATCACTTTTGCAAAGGCATTAAAACATTAGTTGCAAATGCACTAAAGCAGGCAAGGGGCAAGGACCAACTTTGGGGATACCTGCATTAAAACCTTTTTGTTTTGTGTTTTAGAAAAAACAATAACCTTCCCTTTACTTGTGTTTTTGAGTCCTCCAGACTTTTTGAGTCCGATGCTAAGGCTGTCAATAGTCACTCCTGCCACCCTCTGGTTTAGAGGAGAACTGCTTGTTCCACCAAATATCCTTATCTCACTTTGTTAGAAAATCTTTAAAAAAAATTCCTGTGATCCTGAACATCACCAATTTATCTTTATGTTCCTTGGCATGATGGAAACCTCTGATAAGGGAAAATAAGGGTAGTCTAACATTATTTCCGAAATCCTCTTGTAAAATACTTTATCATGTTAAAGACATTTTTGCAGGATTGTTCTAAACAGTAATTTTGAAAGATTTTCATTTTGCCCAAAAATCAACATTTATTTTATATCCATTCATGACCACATTTTGAATGCTTTTATGTGTTTACATGGATGTAACTTTGGTAAAGAACATTTAAATTGAGAAATCATAGGTGATAAAAAAATATTTAAATCAAGTTTTTAACATCTTTAACTTAATTTATTGTTAGCAGAGGAGGCTTTTAAGCCACCATAAATCTACATTCAGGTATTCGGTTATTTTCTCTTGTGGATATTCCTGCCCAATCCTAATGTATGTATTTTTTTTCTTTTCAGGCTTCCACTTTTTAAGTGGAAACATGCCAAACCACAGTACTGGTGCAGCCAAGGAGGCATTATGCAAGCCTGAATGCTGAGGAGCTCTCCTGCTTCCTCACTTGTTGATCCCAACAATCAAATTTACTCATGAGGTCAGTGAGGAGCATCAAGTCCAAGAAGCAACCATGCCCATCTGCTAAGTGCCTTTAAGCCTTTGGCACTGGTGTCATGACCAGCCTGAAGCGCCCGCCGATGGAGTGCACGGCTGGGGGCTCCATCCCTGCCACTAATGAGTTTTATACCGGGCATCTTCGACCAGTTAATGGAGGGGCTTTGCCAGCCCGCACAGACAACTACCATTCCAGTGTGAGCACAGGGATGCCTAAAATGGGCGTCCGGGCTCGGGTGGCTGATTGGCCCCCGAGAAAAGACATGCCGGGCCATCAGTGGCACTCGTCAGCTGACGGGGGTGCTGTTGTTCCCTCCATTATTAAAAGTCACATTAAGTTAGGTTCTGTTTTGAGCCCTCAGGACTCCTCTATGCTTCGTAACATCCACAACACACTGAAGAGCCGGACCCACGCTTCACCTAACAGCTACAGCCCTGACAGCCGTTACCTGGCCCCAGGAGATTACAGAGGTCCTGCACACAAAAACCCACGACAGAGACGCTCCCGTCAGCGTAGCAACAGCGATATGGCCATCAGTGAGATGGAAGGCAGTGGAGACAGCGGGGATGACTGGGCTCCACAAGCTACAGCTAAGTGGTCCCCTCTTCATCGGGAATATGGCAGCACGTCGTCAATAGATCAACATGGAATAGCTAAGGACAGCTTTTTTGAAATGCTGAAGGGTTATCAAGAGGACAAAGTTGATCAGCGTAGCCCTGCTCCGGAGAACTTGGAGGATATTCTAAACGTCGGGATCAAACTTCAAGAGCTTCAGGAAGACGTCACAGACGGACATCTGCTAAAGCCCAGAGACAGAGACAAGCCTCCAAAAAGACGCACGAAATCCGAAACAGGAGGGGAGTCTATATTCCGGAAGCTTAAGAATGTGCGAGGTGAATTAGACTCCTCAAGAGCTGGTTCTGATGTGGAGGACAGTCGCATGGAGGATGCAGCCCCTTCTCTAAAACCATGGGTGTGTCAGAAAGGCTTTG
Source organism: Cyprinodon variegatus (assembly GCF_000732505.1). Taxonomy (NCBI): domain Eukaryota; kingdom Metazoa; phylum Chordata; class Actinopteri; order Cyprinodontiformes; family Cyprinodontidae; genus Cyprinodon; species Cyprinodon variegatus. The sequence goes on from NW_015151180.1 coordinate 93,260, forward strand.
CCCACTATGATGTTCAGAGCATCCTTTTCGACCTCAATGAAATCACTCAGCTTCGACAAACCGCAGGGAAAAGGAAAAACACAACCACTGGAGCATCCGCCGCTGCCGTAGCCTCTGCTACCTCCACTCTCTCATCCACCCACAGCCTGCCTTACAGCTCCCCCAGCGGCAGCCAGGAGGAGCTGAGCTCCAGAGACAGCCCAGGCTTGGACGCAGGAGACGAGCAGAGCAACGAAATGCTGCTGAGCTGCCCCTGCTTTCGCAATGAGATTGGAACTGATGGGATTGGATGGCGCCGCCTGGGAGCAGGTGGGCTAGTAAGGACAGGTTATCAGTGTACTGTGGGTGGTGGAGCTGGAAGCAGTAGCTCAGGGAGCCTGACTGGAGATGGTCATTTATATGAAACATCTTTGAGCACACACTGCACTAATGCTGGAGTCGCTGTTCTCGAGGGACCAAAGGAGGGGCCCAGCACAGTGAGCGAAAAGGGCAAACAGTACATCGTGGAACACTTGGACCTGGGAGCATACTATTATAGAAAGTTTTTCTACCTTAAAGGTAAGATGCATTTAAAATCCAGATCAGAAGCCTGCACATCAGATCACTGTGCTTTAATTGTTGCATTTAACCTTTTTTCTGTTTTAGGAGAAAAATATTCATTATACATTTTTTTAAAGCAAAAATAGAGTGCACATTTTCTATTGTGAAGTGACTTTTCTCTCGTTCTATGCTAGAAAAATATACTTCCACGTACCTAATAAACACCTCTTAGCATGTGCAGGGAATCCCGCAGCCTTCATTGCTTTTTAGAAAGTCTAATACAAGCCTTTTATTAATTCCTAAGTTTTGTTTTTAAAGATCCCCAACTTGTTTGAACAGGTGTAGTTTTCAACTTCCTAATTGTTCATTTGTGGTGAATAAAATTTTTTTTTAGCATACCGGCAGAAGTTTTTGGTTGTTAGTGAAACAGAACTTTTGGAATATGCTCAATGCAATATAATGAAAATGCTATGAGGTATAAAACCCTTACATAGAAATCTTTAAAACTTGTAGATGTGTTTGGAATCATCTTTGATTACGGAATTTTATGAGTTTTAACTAAAAACCTCAACCAGTTAACCTTGAATGGAAATAAATGTGTTAGATGTTAAATTACCAGCAGAGAAACAACCAAGCCTCAAAGCCATGATAAATCAGGACATGTTGGCCTGACTAATCCAACGTGGGTTTGCATCAACTTAAAATTGGAAGGTTCTGTTTCAAGTCATAGGGAAACGGCTGTTCCAACCATTGCATTTTCCGAATTCTCCAGAGTGGTGCAGGACTTTACACGAGTGAATAAAATGAATGTGATTGGTTGTTTATTAAGAGGGCGGAAGGTTCACAAGCAAGTCTGGTTGTGGTCGGTTTCTTCAAAGCATCGTTGCTAACCAGTTAGCAACTTAGTGCTAGTAGGTTCCCAATGGGAAATTCCATTGGGACCAAGTAGCACTAAATTGCTAACCAGTTAGCAACTTAGTGCTAGTAGGTTCCCAATAGGAAATTACATTGGGACCAAGTAGCACTAATCTGGTGATTTAGAAACGACACTGTCAAGGAACGCTATGGACAGCGGAAACATGCAAGAGGAGGAGAGTTTTGTGTCGGAGGTCGTGGATGAGTCTCCTACATCATACACTTTTTATTTAGAAGAGGACGCCAGGGCGGCTGAAGCTTGGTTTTGTGTAGAAGGCTTACAGCCGTACATGTTTGAGCCCTTGCCTCACAACGCTGCCAGTTCTGTTAGCTCTACGCCTGCCGAAGACACAGACATCCATCCCCGTGAACACTGGGACGGAACTCAATGGTAACGTTAATAAATAAATATAGAGTACATTTATATACATGTTTAAGCCAGAATGATTTGACTTTCAAATATGATTTCCCTACGACTTTAAGGAAGAAATGGCTGCTCTAAAACCTACAGCTTTTATTAAAGATCAAAACTCTTTTTGCAAAATGTTTAATGATCAGATGAAATGGTTAACAATATTTGAACCATTGTTTCATCCTTGAAAAGAACTTTTAAAATGTTTAAAATAAATAACAACCAGCAGCTACAGTATAATCACGGTGAGGGTTTGTTTTGGTTCTCGCTTTTACCGGTACCCTGCACTAAATAAAAGAAATACTGTAAGATGACTAACTTGGAATTTTCTAATTCACCACGGATCACCACTCATTAAAAGGTAATTTTCTGAACACAATTGCGTGTCCCAATGATCTGAAATGGACTTGTTACAAAAACAAAATCCAAAAGAGCTCAAATTATTTCTAGAAAGCCATCCAAGTTTGTTTGTTGCTGATGATGGGTGCATAAAACTCCTGCTACAACTGTAAATATTTTATGATCTACAAACTAATGCTCAGGTTTTAAAATGCCCTGTTTGGAAACTGTTTTTTTTGTCTACATCTCAGAGCACTGGAACTATTTTGGCATAGACGAGGCTCTGGGTCCAGTTGCTGTGAGCCTGCGCAGAGAGAAGCTGGACGAGGAAAAAGAGCGAGGCCAACAGTACAACTATCGAATTATCTTCAGAACAAGCGAGGTCAGACATGGCTGCTATCTTGCACTTTATTTTATTTTAACTGCGTAAAGCAGTGTGACTGATGTTGGCTTTTAATTTTCTGTTTTTTTATTTATTTTGGGATTGACTTGGTAAATTGTTTGTCGTTGTGCCTCACATTTAACCCATAAATGATTTATTCACGTCAAGCTTTTTTTTCTTCTTTTCACATGCTCCATAATGAAAAGCAACTAAATGTAAATGTCGCAACACTTTTTTAAATCAATATTATGTAACCTTGCTCCAAGCTATTCAGCTGTTGGCTCAATATTAGCAATGTTTGAATAAACATCAGGAAGTATAGTTGCCCATAGCAACAAAGGTCTGTCAGTAAAAACCAGCTTGTAAAAACCTGCAAAATCCAATTAAACTAAAATCTTTAAGTTTAGTTTAGTTTTATTCTACTATATTTTTTATCTTAGGAAATTTGGTTTCAAATTTGGTTTATAGGATATGATAGCAGACCTTCCAAGACACAGAAGCATTTACTTGTTAGTGTTGTGTGCTTAGATCTAGCTATGACAGGTGCATTTGATTTAAACTTACAAGTTTGACTGAAGTAGCACCCCCACTCCCTCATCCAAACATTAAAACACTGGCTCATTGTAAGCACCAGCACAGCTTCTGACTTGCAGGAAAGAAGGTGTGCCCATCTGTTCCAGCTGCTAAGATAGCTGGGTGATTGAGTTCAGTCCCAGGAGCTCAGCACAATGCATACTTTGTGTTACAAAATATTTGGACAAGTCTGCCCCCCCCCCAACTTTCATTATGTTCTTCTCAAATGGTTTATGCCTGAATTTCCTTACTTGTCTATTGTTGTTAAAGTCTTTATCCCTCACCTCTGTATGTTTAGTTAACGACTCTTAGAGGGTCTATTCTGGAGGATGCAGTGCCTTCTACCTCCAAACATGGTACCAGCCGAGGTCTGCCCATCAAAGACGTATTGGAGTACCTTCTCCCAGAACTGGATCTGTCCTGCCTCAGACTGGCCTTCAATACTCCCAAAGTCACAGAGCAGCTGATGAAGCTGGATGAACAAGGGGTAGGATGATTACACAAGAATAGAAAATATTCCTTCCTTCCTTCCTTCCTTCCTTCCTTCCTTCCTTCCTTCCTTCCTTCCTTCCTTCCTTCCTTCACAGGAACAGCTAAGTTTTATTTTTCTCTATATTCAAAAATCTGTAGGAAACTTGTGTGAGAATCATTTTCTTGTCTGCAGCTAAGTTTTCACGTGAAGGTTGGTGTGATGTACTGCCGAGCTGGACAAAGCACAGAGGAGGAAATGTACAACAACGAGAACGCTGGTCCTGCCTTCGAGGAATTCCTCCAGCTGCTGGGGGAGAAAATCCGCCTTAAGGGTTTTACCAAGTACAGAGCCCAGCTGGACACCAAGAGTAATTAGACACACACTCGGCATGCTTGTTTTAGAGAAAGACTGACACATTGGCCTGTCAATATTATTGGCTGATATCTGTATTCTGTTTTTGTTTTTTTGAAGCAGTAGAAGCCATGCATTGCTCCTTCATTTGCAATGCTTTGCTATGTTTTCTTGGATTGGAATTAAAGCAAAGAAAATGTACTTTCTGTTCCTCTTGATAGGTTTTCATCCCTATGTGTTGGTCTGCCACATAGCATAGCAATATTTAACAGGAAGATTTAACAAAGAGCCAAAATTGTTGAGGGATATGAATACAGTTGCAGGGCAGTCTATTCTTATTAAAAGTTTGAAGTTGTATAGAAATTATTCTATATTGTATAGAATATATTGTATAGAAATAATTCTCTGCAATTCAGTATACCGGTAGGTCATTTTGGCTTTAGATTAAACTGAGAAGGTTTATAGTTTCCTTCTTTCTTACTGTTGATTGAACACAATGAACAGGATACATAATTAAAGAGGTTAATTTTCCTTAAATGAACATCAATTTTGACCGATTGCTGTTTATTCACAGCTCGCTATTGTCCACATGTCTGGGCTGTGATGAAAGTACATCCTGTTGTGTACAGAAAGCAAGAAAGAACATATGAATAGGGTGGTGTTATACTGGTTTTCAATTCTGAGTTTCTTCTCCTCCTGCAGCGGATTCAACTGGCACTCACTCCCTCTTCACTTCCTATAAGGACTACGAGATCATGTTTCATGTTTCCACAATGCTGCCTTACACACCCAACAACAAGCAACAGGTAAACAGAGAACCAGATCTGTGTGTGGGGAAAAGTTTCTGTCAGTATTGAGCAACTTTTCTCTTTTAAAACAAAAGTGCACTACCACAGGAATTTAGCAGGACAACTGCTCTGAAATCACACCCTCATTAAGCTTTAATTTAAAGAAATATGCAAATGCAAAGAAAAACATGTATTTGACAACTAAGTATGTTTTCATTTACCATAAAGTTTCAAAATAATTTTTTTCTCTGAACAATCCTTGTTGTTCTTCCAGCTGCTCAGGAAGCGGCACATTGGGAACGACATTGTGACCATTGTGTTCCAGGAACCGGGAGCTCACCCTTTCACTCCCAGAACCATTCGGTCTCACTTTCAGCATGTCTTCATCATCGTCCGAGTGCACAACCCCTGCTCTGACGGCACATGCTACAGGTGGGTCCTGATGTCAGATTATCAGGGGTAGAGGCTCCACTCAGCCAATCAGAATACAATAAAAACATCAATGTGTTTTAAACAGGAAAAGTGAGAAATAAAACAAAAAATAATCTGAAGATATATTATCACACAGCTGTATTTTAATTATGGCTAACGGCTTGTAATAACTGCCCATGTATTTTACAGATAACTGTTACATGACTTAATAGCTAGGCCTCCTTTTTCATAAATAAATCACTAGTGTGGCATGGAGGCGATCAGCTTTTATCTATGCTGAGAAGCAAAGGAAGCACAGATTGCTTTAACAGCAGCCTCTAGGTCATCTGCTTTGTTGGATCTGTTGACTCTATTCTTCCTCTTGGCAACACCTCATAGATTCCCTGTGGGGTTCAGGTCAGGTAAGCACGATGTTACAATGTTTGATGACTGGTCAATTAAGCACAGTAACATCATGGACATTGAACTAGGTTTAGGTACCAATATGGGCAGATGCCAAGTCTTGCCGGAAAATGAAATCAGCAGCCCTATAAAGCTTATCATGAGAGATAAGCATAAGGCGCTCTGAAGTATCCTGGTCACAGACTTTAGACTTGATTAAACCAACAGTAGCAGATGACCTGATTTTTACTGACTTTGGAGTTTTCACACTAGACCCTATGTAGCTGCTATGTCGCCACACCTTAAAACATTGGTTTCCAAATGAATTGGTCTTGCTTTACAACAGAAGCTAGATTTTTTTTTTAATTTATTTTCAGTTTTAATTCAGTCGGTCTCGCCAAAAGAGCTGACTGATCTCCTTTTTATGATGCCCATTTCTCTCAGTGGTAGTAACAGTTTTTTTTTTCTATGCAGGTATATGCGGTAGCTTTAAGAGAAAAGCTCTGACTGCAAGGCACATATCAAACTTGAAAGCCTTTTTTCATAACCCCCTCTTCGTTTTCACGGATTGTGAGCTGCTTCAGCTATATATACATCCATGCACATTTGGTTACGAACAAAGACTTTATTTCTGCTGTAGGTGTCGAATCAATGTTTGTTCTCTTCTTCTGGCTTATTCTTGGCCTAGTGATGATGACAATGATGATGATGATGATGATAGACCAACTCTTTGCTGTTATCACCAACTCAAAGGCATCTCGTAGTATGCACAGATATTATGCACACGTAGTCGAGATCCATTACTCATGTAGCCCCGTTTCTCCATTTTACCGCCTCCTCATGCTCACTTGCACACAGAACACACAGATACACACTTTCCTGCACTAATTTACTTGAAGGCTCACTCTTCACACACTGGTACAATACAGTCTCTCTCCCCTTCCCCCCCCTTCACTGGCTGCCACTTTGCCCCTGGGCTGCATGAGCCGAAGTGGTCTGAAGGAGTTAGTGCCCTGCACTTGAAGTGCTTTCTTCAGTGGCCCATGGATGTGAGTAAAGAGGAGCGTGCAGAGCAGAATTTCCTCAGATCCCACAGGGTTCTCCTCCGGTGCGGACGGGTCAGGATTGTCTTCATTTCTCACACCAACATCAAGTTCAGGATTTTCTTTTACCCTTTTTTTCCAGGCATGGTATTCCATGGATCAGTGCATATCTGTTTCCTTTCATCTGAGTGGGCATCTTTTACTTTCAAACTATGTCCAATTTAATGTTACCCTGCATGTTTTATAAGGACACAACATTCAGAATCCTGAAGGGACCACCCAGAGACTCCACCTGGCATCAGTAATACTGTTAACCTTTGTCATCTGCCTGAATCACTTGGGATGTAACTCTGAGTCTTTGCTTGGATCATATTCACTGATTCCAACCAAAAGAACTGGACTGCAGGCTTACCTGAAACTTGCTGAATATTTAAGGGCACAGAATCTGACTGAATAAGACTTTTAGGGTATTGGCCATAACCAGTGGAGAATGATACATTACCATTGACGGAGGAGGTGAGTTATTGATTAGAAATTAATTTTAATGCATCAGTCTATTTTTCATTATTTGGCTCTGAACAGCCAACCAGGTAAAGAATTGTTTTTCTTCTCTAACCTAAGAACCCATACCTCTTTTTTTCCATAAATGCGTCAACCAACAAATTACTTTGATTGTTTCTTGTCTTGTTTTCATTTTCTGTTGGACTCAAACTATCAAGACAGAAAAAGCTTGATTGCTGCATTTCTAATCGGGGATTCTGTTGGGCTTAATTTTGTTACCTCTGCTAAGGAGAATTTGCAACATTAATTTTTGTTTTTGATCAAGGTTTTTAGAGGAAGAAAATGCCAAACACAGATGGTTAGAATTGGACAATCAGAACTCAATAAAACCTGGAAATTGCCATTGGTCATGAAAAGGCCAGATGGTTCGAATTCTATTGGTTCTATCCTATTCCTAAAAAGAGTCTTAAATTGGCTTTATCTATTTATCCTGGGGCACAAGAATTTAAGCCATTATGACTGCCTGTGACATTTTTGTGTAGTTCTTCCTCTTTTTGGAGAATGTACAGTCCACTCCTTTAAACTTTAGGAATTCGTTTTGCACCATTTTGGCAAAATACACAAGCAGCAAAAAACTGCTTCCACCTTATGAGAGTAAACATGTCCAGAAAACCACGAGAACCATAATGGAGGGGAATAAAGTGTATGGTACTGTCATTAAATAACAGAACACATTAGAGATATGAGCAGTATTTTAATTCTTTATTTTTTTTATCTTATGTAAATCTCTTTATTGTCCCACAATGGGGAAATTCATTCTCTGCATTTGACCCGTCCCCTTTGGAAGCAGTCGGCTTCCATTGTGGGGGCATGAGAGTTTTGCTCAGGGACCCACAACTCCCCCCTTTTTCTCTCAATAATTGTTTAGTTTATAGTTAAAGTTTACTACTTTAAGTAAATTAAACATACATTATATTGCTACAAAATGTTTGCAAATGTGCCAAATTGGTGCTTTTACCTAACTTTCTGTCTAAAAGTTAGTAGTTTTACAATAAATCATTGTGCTGTGAAAGAAGTGGCTCATTGAAAATGAACCCGTGGAAGTTTTTTATTTTTTTTTTATTGTATGCATCTAATAATCTTAAAATTTCTTGAATGTTTTAGAACTTTCTGAAACTCTATTACTAAAGCATTAAATATTAAAAGTAACGGCATGGCTTACACGGTGCTATTGCTCCATTTGCATCCCAAGCTATCAGCTTATCGTGTTGTACGTGCGTCATAAGCACTCGATTGCAAATATTGTATCAGAAGGAAAATAATTGTTTAAATTTTATTCACTCGTTTTTGCAGGGTGTTTTCCTTTCTCTTTCAGTGAGCAGTATGTTATGATTAGTTGAGTCATGCAGTTATTAATAGTCTACTGTTGTTCACTGCTGAGATTTGGGTAATGCTTCGGTCATATTGAGCCAGTACCACGCATTAGGAGTAAGTGGCCTAAGGCCAGCACGGTGCTAATCCGCTGCTTTCAACCACTGCCTCAATGTCACACGAGGCCAGCGAGCAGGATTGCATAACCAGACCTTTGTTTGGAAAATGTAGGTTGTTTGTGCTCGCAAAATCCAACCGCTGTGCTCATTCTACATACCATGATGACATGGAGCGTAGCACGGTGACAGCTCTGAGAGCTGGCTTGTCATCTGAGTTTGAATGCATAGTTTCATACGTCAAGGGCAGTAAGCCGTGGTGTACAACATTTCTGCTCTAGGCATCGGATGTGTGATCAGTTTAATGGGCTGGATCGAGTCTTGACAGGATTGTCACATCAGCTTATCAGTCACAGTGTGTTGATATTTATCACTTGTTAGCTTTTTTGCTGTTTGCAAGCTTTTGAATGTGTAGAAAATCGCTTACTTTACATCAGTGTCATTTGTTTTAAAGGGTTAAAACATGTAAGCTGAAACTCCTAGATTTTCAAAACATATTATTGAGAATAAACCCTCCTTTTACTGAATTTGTGCCAAGGTTTTTTTTTCTCAGGGAATGTTGCAAGCCTCTGCTCACTAATTTAAAGCAATTTAACTCCATTGTAGAAACTGGAACAGCGGAGGGTAACAGGAGAAGAAGAGCTTTGAAAGAATCCAACACCCTTCTTTGTATTAATTAAATAGGTCAAAGGCAACGATTCTTAATAGGACACCGACATGTTCCCGCATCGCACAATGTGCAGCAGTATAATTTATCACATCAATGTTTTAATCAGAATTTAATGTGGTTGATCAACACAAAATAGAAGAAAAACATTTTCTTTATGTATTTAAAAAATTGTAAAGTATGTTTTTTGTTTGCTGTCAGTTCGCTGCTATAAAATGCTCTATCAATACGTTTTTGTACAAACCGGGTCTCAATTATAGTTCTCTAGAAATGGACCAGTCTGCCCGTTCCTTTTTGCAAAGTAGCAGAAAAATGTTGCAAGAAATTAGCTGTGAATGTCAATTCATAAGCCTTGCTGTAGATTCCCCTCTTGGAATTGGCTTAGTAATTCCAACACGTTATGTTTTAATGTGAACAGTTTCATTGTTTCATGTCATTTTTCTCCTGCTGGGAAGTGAACCATCATCCCAGCCTCAGATCCTTTTCAACTTCTTTGAGGTTTTATTTCTGATATGCTGTATATTTAGTTCCCATCAAATCCAACCAGCTTTCCAATCCTTCTGCTGAAAAGGATCCCAAGAGCATGATGCTGATCCTGACATGTTTCACCATTAGAGAGTATTGTACAAAGTGATGAACAGCATTACTTTCCCCTCACATCAAACTTGGAAATTAAGATGAGTAGTTGTTTTTTTTTCCAGTCTCATCATCAAACCTCTTCCATTTTTCCTGTTTCCTCTACACTCTTTCTTAGAACTTTCCTTTAACAATGTTTTTTTTTCTTGCCTTACAAATTGCAGGATTTGGTTGCCCTATCAATAGAATACCCTGCAAAGATGTGGATCTTTTGAATACTAAGTTCAAGCCTCTCTACTTCTACTGTGTCCTGGCCTTTCGGTCTCAGTGGAAAAAATTTAATTAGACACTGACTACCTCAGCTTACTAAGTTATCACTTCTGTCTGTGATTACTTGCTCTGGATTTAGTTTAGAGGTAACTGATTAAATAAATTAGTTTAAAAAAAAGTTTATGCAGTATCTATTCAAAACAAATATTATTTTAAAATGTTTCAAAAAACAGTTTTAATTGTATTTATACAGAAATAATTAACTAATTGTTAATTGACAGTGTAAATTAATAATTTACACTGCCAATTGCAGTGAGTTATAAAATCTAAAGCAATCCCCTGTCCCAGACTAGGAAGTAGCAGCAGGGGATGCATCATTGCATTGAGGCTTTGCAGCAATCCCTACCTGAGGTTATATGTTGGGACAGTGTAAGGTAAACTCCATTTTATGTAGTTGATAGTGAGGGGAGCTGAAGTGGTCCAAGAATTAAGCATGCACCTTGATGCAGCCATTTCTGGTTTCAGTCCTGGCCTTTTGACCTCAGCGGTACATCTTCCCTTCTCTCTCAAACCCATTTCCTGTCCTTGTGCTTTCAAAATTTGGCCACTAGTGCCAAAAATAAACCGTTAAGCAGTTTTCACCCCGAGTGGCTTTAGTTTAATAAATATTATATGCTGCAATCATTACTGAATTTAAATGTTAACAAACCAAACATTTCTTATTAAAATGTTTCATTCTTTGCTTTTCTTTTGTAAACTTCATATATGTGTTACTATTATTTCATATACATCTAAATGCTACATTTTAATGGTAGAAACAACATTTTGTTTTAAAAGTTTAAGCAAAATGTCCTCTCTGTCTTCTCTGATTCTGCCATTGCAGCGTTGCCGTAACCCGTTCCCAGGACGTCCCCTCCTTTGGTCCACCGATCCCAAAGGGAGTTACCTTCCCCAAGTCCACTGTCTTCCGGGATTTCTTGCTGGCCAAAGTCATTAACGCTGAAAACGCCGCCCACAAGTCAGAAAAGTTTGGTGCCATGGCGACGCGCACGCGGCAAGAATACCTGCGAGACTTGGCAGAGCGCCATGTGACCACCACGCCCGTGGAGCCCACGGGGAAGTTCCCCTTCATCTCTCTGGCTCACAAGCGTCGGGAGAAAGTGCGTCCATACAGCGGGGCGGAGCTACGCAGTCTCGGGGCCATAACCTGGCAGGTTCACGCCGAAGATCAGGTAGCGGGTGCTGAACGGGAATGCCTTTTGGCCATTTCTAACGACTTCATCATCCTGCTGGACCAGGAGGCCAAAGCAGTCGTCTTTAACTGTGCCACACGCGACATTATTGGTTGGTCGACAGGGAGCCCCGCCTCTCTGAAGATCTACTACGAGCGTGGAGAGAGCGTATCACTTCGATCCATCAACAACAACACTGAGGACTTCGGTGAGGTTGTGAAAAGACTAGAGGTCAGTGACTGATGACACTTATTCATATATATAATATACGCAAATATACATGCAAAGATATGCGCTAAGCTAAGCTAGCATCACAACCTGCCCGTGAGGACATGGACATGGTGTTTCATTTTAGTCAACTGAGAAAAACTTGTTTAAGTACAGCATTATCTTTCCTTTAGTTAGTCTGTCCCTGGTATCTCTGTGTGTCCAAGATAACGCCCTCCTTCACTCTCTCCTTCGTAGCTGCTGACGAAAGGCAGTCAGACCACAGAAATGACGTTGCGAAGGAACGCTTTAGGTCAGCTGGGCTTTCATGTTAACTTCGAGGGCATCGTAGCTGAAGTGGAGCCCTACGGGTTCGCCTGGGATGCTGGGCTGAGGCAGGGCAGCCGGCTGGTAGAGATCTGCAAGGTTTCTGTGGCCTCACTGTCGCATGAGCAGATGATTGACCTGCTCAGAACCTCTCTCACGGTCAAGGTGGTCATCATTCCACCACACGAGGACTCCACCCCACGCAGGTAGAGAAGATGATTATTTCATTTAATTTTTTTGTGATTTTATTTATTAAACATTATTTTGAAGTGTTGCTTCGTTCCCTAACAGAGGCTGCTCTGAAATCTACCACATGCCTCTTGTGGACTATAAAAATCATAAAGAGGGCATGCCCTATGAGTTAAAGTTCCCCTTCCGGCCGACCAACAACAACAGCAAATGGCCGCGCAGCTCATCCAGCCCTCGTGCTGTCGCCTCAGGGGGAACCTTGATCAAGGCGCCGGCCTCAGACTTCAGTGAGCGCAACAACGCAGCTATCCCTCGCAGCGTGTCAAGCGACGGTCGACCTCTCCACCCGAAAAGGTCACAGGATGAATATAAATCTTTTATGCAGTACATGAGATGCACTGCATTCTTTTCTGTCTGGTTGCTGAATATGTCCTTAATGACATCCATATGTGTGCTCACAGATTTTCCCCAGGAAATGACAACTATGCTCTGGCCTGCTCCATTGTGATGGGTCGTACGTTGCACAGCACAAACTCCCCCTCCAACCTCTCCTACACAGACACCATGAGTTCAAACCACTGGAGGCAGAAGCCTATGCCTGATGGGTAAAGTCCATTTCCTGCGCCAACGTCTTTTTAGTTTGCAAGTTGCCTACACTGTGAGTCAAATGGTCCTTCTGTTGGTCCTGTGCAGGTTTAATAACAACAGCCAATCACCTGTAACGTCGGTGCGGCAGGGGGGCGGTGATGGTGTCAATGGAGCCAAAGTGTGTTCTGCTGTCGGATGGTCCAGACCTGTGGACGGCGACGCAGCAAACAGACTGGGAGACAAAACCAGCTCAGGTTAGCAAAATTCAAAGATTAGGAATAAAAACCATGAATGTTTTTAAGAGTTTAATTGTTGATGAACTTCTGTTTTTTTCTTTTTTTTTTTAGATACTGTAGTTTCTAAGATTGTGATTCCTCGGCTCCAGCCATCAGATCACAGCAGCCGCCAGTCACCAAACAAAAACATTAAGGTCAGCAGCAGCTATTTTAAGGCAGAATGTAAAGAAACCTTACAAAATGTGTTGCAACTATTTAACTTTTTTAATGTCTCAAACATAAATCTCAGTGAATTTTATAGAGATCATGTGTGATAGACCAAAGAGAGGTATATCGTTGTGAAAATTGTTTGTTATATTAACATTACAGTTAAGCAAAGCTCTTAATTTAAATCTTGGAGACTGTTGTTTACAGCTGTATTCAGAACTTATGTGTTGATGCTTTACAGAACCACCATTCAGAGTAATTACAGCTTCAGACATTTGGTGGGATCTCTTTACCAGCTTGTCAACATCTTGGCAGCTGATATTGTTGTCCATTAATCTTGAAAGTGAAGGACTTTAAATCTAACTCTTGGCTTTCTAATAAATGGCAATGCTTTGATTGAAATCCTGGCTGTATGAACACAGCCTCCGTCATGCTTAATCTCTGCCTCAATCTTAAGTTATTTTTAAACTTTAACAGGTTTCCCTCATCTTTGCATGTTTAGGTCTACAAAAAAAACAATGGATCTTTTCACCTTCCAAAAAAATCCAATTTAAGCTTTTTCATATGTGGTACTAAATCAGATGCATATCTATTAGATTTCATAGGATCTGAAGCGTAAATGGTCATTGCTAAGGCAGAGTCGGCTCTCAGCAGCTTCATCCCTGATGGGATTTAGGAATGGCTGCTGTAAAAAAGTTAAGCCGTTTTTTCTTCCCTTCCTTATTTGTGGTCATGATTCTGTCTGGTCCCATCATTGCAGTGTAATGAGGGCACTGCTTTGTGACCTTTACCTTCTCCTGGTCGCTTCAGGAATCAGCCTGCTCAGATGGAGGTCACATATAAATAGTAGTGTTAATCACCATTCTGGGGAGAAATAAAATGGATTTCGGCAGAAAAAAAAAATCTAAATAGTTCACTCCTTTACCTAACTGAAGGTTTTCCTTCTCTGTAAAACAGGCTGAAGCTCCATATTCATCCAGCCACTCGAGCAGCAACACTCTTTCCAGTAATGCCTCCAGCTCAGCACAAAGCGATGAGAAGTGGTACGAAGTCGGCTCCAGATCCGGAGCGCGAAGCGACCTGGAGATCAACGGATACCTTCAGGGCACATCCACAGACAGCGGGATAGACGCCAGCTCTTTTACCGCCACCCAGAGCAGCACAGCCTCCTCTACTGGTGCCTTCAGATCCAAGGAAAAAGTTCCATGGCAGGATGAGGCAGGAAGCTGTGAGAGAGCGTCCAGCACGTCGCCTCCAACACCAGACTCTCTTGTTCCTGCAGGAGGCAGTGAGAGACCAGGGAAGAGCCCAATTTGCTTTACAGTGGTTCCTGATGGCACCTCCTACAGTCCAAACGATGCAGCATCCCACTCCAGGTGGGCTGCTGTTTTCTTTTTTTCAGCATGTGCATTTTTAACTTTTTAATTAGACTATTTCCTTATAGTTTATGCTTTCACATAAGAGCAGAGAGGTGGAAGTATGTATATGCCTTGTTATCTGTTGGAGCTCAGCACTACTCTCTCATCTCTAAAGTTCTCTTCTTTTGAATCAAGAAAAAATATTTTTTAACTCAACCCCAGCTCACATCAATGCTACAGCTGTGTTATTATAACACAACAGAAGAAAATTAAAGTGAAGAATAAAAGAGAGTGGTGTCCTGTTTCTAACCCTGATTTAATTTTCCACTGCTGTCTATATGTTAAGGTGCAATTATAAAACATTGGAACTAAGCAGCAGTTGATTTATTGTCACCAAAATCTAAAGAGTTTGATCTTTTATGGTATTTATCAAGACTAACTGATCCAAGCAGCAGTAAAATGATGATGATAAAATAATCCCACCTTTCAATGCTACAGCACAATCAGCTCCGGTCACTCAGGAAGCCCGATGGGACAGGACTGCAGCGCATCGTCACCACAGAGCGAAACATCCGACCTGTCCCCCACATCCCAGAATGCTCAGGCCTCAGGAACCAAGAGCTTCTATCCTCGCCAAGGAGCAACTTCTAAGTACCTGATTGGCTGGAAGAAGCCTGGAGGAACTGTGAACTCTGTGGATTTTAGCAACACTCGCAAGTAAGCCAGAAAAAGTATATATATTTTTTTCTATAGATCTTTGAATATGATGGAGCATTTAACAAAGTAGGCTTAAAAAATGCAAGTGAACAACGCCCCCTTGAGGCTTGCCTAAAGTTATTGGCTTCTGTTAATATGATCATTAGGAAAACCTTTTCTGGGATGTTAAGGCTGTATTCACCTTCTTTACTTGTTGGCAGCTCGTGTTCGTTCTGTATGTTTCTTCTAGAACCCTCCTTTTTTTTCTATTTAAATGGGTTAATAAGATTTTATTCCAACTAAAACCGAGTTTTGCTTCGGTCTCCAGGCGTCACCAGAGTGACGGTCTGTTGGGTGGTCAGCCTCAGCTCAGGGCCAATCTCCGTGGCGCCCAGTCCCCCCAGCGGCAGACTGCCAAATCCAGCCTGGAAGAAGACCTGAAGAAGCTGATTACTCTTGACAGCCCACCACCTAAAACAAATGAAGAGAAGGTAACAAAAATCCAGTTTTTGAATTCTTGTGCTACCTTTTTTACTCCCTATGATTTCTAATTTACTTGGCCTCCTGTTAGTTTATGATTGATAAAATGGCAGAATTACATCAACACAATAGAAATGGAACTCTTAGATTCACAGGTTACAAGCCTTGAAAAATACTTAAAAAATAATCAAATTGAAAATAAAAAAAACTTAAAGCTAAATTAATTGGCCTCTTTTATCAAAACTACCTCAAATTGATGTGCATCAGTGATAATCAGAGAAGTTCCACAGGTGGGATGTTTAAAAAATGACTAACATTGGTTGACACTCATATTAAGGCCTTGATTCATTTTTAAAATTGGATCAAAGTGAGAGTAATTTACATATATATATGTTAACCTTCCATTATTAATCTCTTCTATGTTTCTCTGAAGCCGTCATTCCCTGGCCCTCCTCCCAGCCGGCGCTCCCTTCAGAGGACACTTTCAGATGAGAGTATTTACAGCGGGCAAAGGGAGTCTACCTCCAGTGGACAGTGTGACGCATCCACTGACCTCCTCTTCACCTGCTCCACCATCCCGCGCTCACCTACTGCGCGACACGGCTCCAGTCGACGAGCCTCACACAAATCACTCGGTGATTCTTTTCATTTCATTGCAATACTGAAAGGAACAGATATATTTTTTTATGATGTAGATTTGGTTTTCTGAAGGAACATGTGGGGAACTTAGCATCACACTCATAAAGTAATGGTGGAATCCATAGGGTTTTAATGTTCGTTATTTATCCTGCCCCCCCCAGGAGATTTGACCGCCCCAGAGAGCTCAGAGCTGGAGCAGGAGAGGAAGAGGAAGCAGGAGCTGCAAGATCCTGCACTCATGCCCCTACCTGACACCGGAGCTGATGGCCCACTGGACTGGGCAGATCTGGTGGATGCTGCAAAGGCTTTTGAGGGTTAGTTTACAAAAACTATTAACTGACTTCAGCACATTTATTTGATTTTAATGTATTTCAAGAAAAAATCTACTAAAATATGGGGATTGATTATGTTTATTAAATACTTTATTCCAAACTTATGACAAAAATAAATATTTCCAGGTCATTTATCCCCATTTAATGTCTGACTAAAGTAAAATATGTGTGCCCTAAAATCATGGTCCGGTTTGTTTTTGTTTTATTTTACTTTAAAAATTGACCAAAGGAAATTACAATCTAGAAAACAGTGTTTTTCTCAATTTTAACTGTCACCTGCACTTCTACCAGATGAGGGCAGCATTACTCTGTTTTCCTCATTTCTTCAGTTCTAACTTCACATTGTTGTGTTATTCAGAGCAGAGACTGGTTTATCTAGCTGCCCAGGAGGAGAGCTCCACTGCTGAAAGCACATCAGCTGCCAGCCCCCAGCAGGCCGAGCCTCAGGCAGCTCCTCAGAGATCGCCCCTGCCAGGGTAAGAGGACTCAGGATATGACAAGACATCAATGTTTGTTTTATTTCCTTCATTTCCAGCAATGCTGTTGTCATTATGGAAGATCCAGAGATCTTCATTCCCGTCAGACACATGCAGCTAATGGAAGCAATTATTTCCCTTTTCTGGCTGACTGGACACTAATCTTTAAAATCATCAGTTAGAGGATTGGGTTATAAATTAATGGCTTTTCCTGTTTTACAGAGAGATTCCCGCATGCTTAATGGGTAAATTGAGCCAGTTAGAGTCCATGGTGAAAGTCCTACAGGAGGATTTGAAGAAGGTGAGCTAGAGTGCATCATTCTTTCTGTGTTGACTGTGGAATGGAAGAAAATGGAATTGTTTTATATAAAACAATTTGATATATTTAATATTTTTTGCAATATTAGGAGAAGGATGCCAAGGCTTCATTACAAGTTCAGATCCAAAGCCTGCGAGAGGACAACCAACGTCTCCTGGAGGAATCCTACAGCGCCTCAGCCAAGCTCAAGAAGTTCACAGAGTGGGTCTTCAACACCATCGACATGAACTGATGCCTGCAGATGTCGGCTGCTCTCCACTGGGACGATAACCACTACTGAAGCTGATTTTAAAGCTTTTCTCCTTATCAAACCAGCTCCAACATTGCTTCCCATGCCATCGTACTTTAGCTTTGTGGATCTGTGGAAAATAATCATCATTTGCAAAAACAAAGGAAGACTTAAAGGAGGACAGAGAAAATGAACAGTTTTAGATTTTATCAGCATGCACTCCCTTCTTTGGGAGTACATACAATTATGTAATGCTTTGATGGCATCCTTGCATGTTACAGAGGGAAATGTTGAAACTAACTTAAAGGGATTTAAAGCATCTGGTCCCACTAACGGAGCCAGTCAGAAGTTTACATTCCCTCATCAAGGAATGGATCCTTTTGGACCGTTCTCTTTCCAGGATGGAATAATTATGCAACAAAAAACTCCTATAAATCTTAAAAACAGAAAGTTCACACATTTGAATGGAAAGCATGTTTCCTTTAATCAAATAATCAAATCTAGCCCTCTTTATATATACAAAAAGATTTAAGTCTATACATTTATATCTATATTTATTTAAACGCCCCATGGCAGGTTGAAGAGCAGCTACTTGCTTTTAAAAGCCACCAACCAGCTTCTTGCATAATTCTACATGTTTGACCATTTCCTTTCTTTCAGAAATTTTAAAACTGGTTGGTTTCCTGAAAACTTTGAAAAGAAACATTTGATGATGAACTTGTTTCAACCACTTTGCCAAACGCTTCACTTTTTAATGACACATTGTCATTGCCATAGTGTAGCTAGCTTACCATCAACATGGAATGAGAGGGTGCCAATCAAAAGAGAAGGACTTTAAAAATCTACTTCTTAAAGGTATAGTTGAGGATTTTTGCAAATATTTTAAAAGACTTTCCACTTAAAAAAAAAAAAAATGCACATGAACAACACTGTAGCCACTTCCGAGAGAGAACACCTATTAAATGTGTGTGAGAGCCCATTTCTCCTCATGCACGCTCTGTTTGAAATGTGCTGTTTGCATTGCTCATACAAGCTTACTCCAAAAGAAGATTTGACATTTTTCTACTATGTCAGACTCCCCAACGGTAAGTGAAAAAGGGGACGAGCACGTAGGACGGCCTTATGTAAACATATGACCAAAATGATTGATAATTAGGAGGACCACTTATTAAGATGATCCACCTGGGAAAAAGAAAATCCTCCACTTTACCTTTAAGTTTGACTGAAGCTTACAGCTGCCCATGTGGGAAAGTCAGAGGCCTTCTGGAGGTTTTTATGAAAGATGAGATCTATGGATAAAATTACTAGAAAAACGTTTAGAAGAGTGAAGTTGGAGCTTAAAAAACCAATATATCTACAAACCCTCAATATGGGTCAACAGCATGATAGGGGATTGTTTAACAGCCACTTATACTGATGTATAAGACATAGTGAAGATTGATTTTGTATTTATTCATTAATTTGAAATTGTAGCACCATACAATTGGGTGTTTTCTGAAACAAACACACAAAAAAACTAATTTTTTTCCAAAAGTAAAAACCTGAGTGATGTTAGGCATCTGCAGTTCCCCTGACCTCACTTCTGTTAAAAGATAAAAAATAGTCACTAAAGTCATAAACTTAACATTTTCTGATGAAATGAGTGGTCAAATATGCAGCTTAAATCATACTGGAAGATCTTCAATGGCTTCAAAAAGGGTTTAATTTTTCTGCAGCTAAAATACATTTAACTTCATATTTTTTAGAATGTATATTTTAAGCCTTTTATTCATTAGAAAAAAAAACACTTTAAATTTGAATTCTTGCTTTGAGAATTTAGCAAAGGTGTCATTTGTTTTTCGATCAGATTAAACACCTAAGTAAGAGCTAATTATTAATAGAATAGAAACGTCATTTATTGTCCCACAGTGTGGAAATTCAGGAGTACCAGAAGCAACATTAAAGGCAAAGAGAAGCATGCAAATAAATACACAAGTAAAGAAAATAAAAGATACTCAGACTAACTTTTGACCAACATGGTGGCTTTTTTAGCTCACCAAGATAAAATTGAACAAATTGACAACAGTAGAGCTAAATAAGAAAATCCTTCTATGTTGCTCCAGATGAACAGTTTTATAAAAAAAAAAAAAATCATAAGTACTTTTGTTACTGTTTCCCAACATCATTTATTTTTATAAGACAAACCAAAATAAAAATCCTAAAGTTATTTTTGATGGCTACGTAGACATAAATAGACAGAGCCTTGATATTAGCACAGATTGAGGACTGTAAGGTGAAGAGCCAGTCTGTGTAAGCAAACTGCAGGTTAATTGATGCATGTTTAAAGTGAAAATGGTGGCAACCATAAAGATATATATATTGTACAAACACACAACGGGTGCCATAAAGACACAAATATACAAATCATATGACTGTAAATATGTGAAGCTGATCTTTATTTTTCTCACACCCTTCTGTGATGTAATAATATAAACATATATTTATTTAAAACAATGTTGCCCCAAGGAGTATGAGCTGTTTGATTTTCCTATGAGAAAATGTTCATCTGTAAACAAAAAAAATCCTTGTTCCAGATGTTAATAATTTGAATGCTTTTTGACATATAACATGTTGTCACCTCGCCTGCTGCAGTGGATATTTCAACATGTAACTCGCTACATGAATCTGACCCTGTCCTTTCATAGCATGTGAAAAGGCCTCAGTCCGACTCTTAAGAGTATATTAAATCGGTACTTGTTCATGTATGATTACATAGTAAGGTATTGTGTAAATCCCCTAAATTCCAGCTTCAGGTTTCTGTATAAACCTGTTTGAAATCCTAATACAACATTTGGTCTGTGGATGATCAAAGCCCTTATTTAAACCTTATTCTGTAGCCGCTTCCTTTTGTACTCAGACACTGTGCAACTGTATATAAGCAGAGTTTATTATTCATCAAAAATTTGCACCTTTAGTCTTATTTTATACATTTATTTTTCATGTAATTCTGCTTAACCGAGTAGCAGAGGAGGAGTGGAGGGTTATGCAGGAGGGAAATGAACGACACTCATCTGGTGGACTCAGAAGAGCCTGAGGTCCCTGACGGAGCAGATCACCCCTTTGCCTTCATTCTTAACATGTGTGACAGCATGTGATTCTTTTTCCATTGAGCTGTGATGTGTATAAAAAAAAAAGTTTCTATCTAGTAAAGATATTTTGTTGAATTACACCCTGAATGATGAGTGGTCCTTTGAAGCAGCAGTTTGATGAAACAGGTTAACACTTTGTGTTTGTTCCAATAGGAGCATGTGATGATGCTGCGGTCATTTAATGTGGCTTAACAAGTAATGTGAAAGCTGTCAGGAGGTGGCGGCCTGCTGTTGTGTGGTGATTAACACAGAGCTGCTGTTTTTCCACTGTGATTGAACAGGGGATTTTTCCTCACAGAGGAAAACCTGGACGGATCGGTTAAATTTTATAAACCAATAGATCCAGCATAAACAAGACCTCATTGATTGTGAAAGAAGTAATGTGATCCCTGCCAGCTGTCTGTTTAATTTAGGTTTATGTCCCCCTATTCACAATTATGTTCAAGAGAAAATTAGGGATTTCTCTTGATTTTTTTTCAAGATTTATACACTGAAGAATATCATCTTTAAAAGACTCCTGATTTTTTTTACAAGAAGCTTAAGTGAAGTAGGGTACATCTTCCAACTTTTACATTCATGTTACAAGAACTTATGTAGCATTTCAGGTCCTAAAAATGCAACAGGGGTGGCGAGGCCAGCACATTGGCTTATGGGATGCCGTCTATTGAATACGGCCTCTGTTTATAGTGCATCAGCCTAAAAAAGGGCCTGCATTACAGATCCAGCACACCTAGCATATCTGTCCCACTCCAGCTGAAAAACAATACATCAAAACCAACTAGACTCACACAGTTTCTTTCCCAAAACTATGAAAGCAATCTTCCCCATGAACGCAGGTGCTAAAAATCAAACAAACCAGCAGCCAATTTCATAGACTGTTTTGCTTTATTTTTTTATTGTTTCTATTTTCCTGAAATTTTCTCTCTCCATTTTATGTGTCTGTGATGGATGTATTTTATGTTTATTTTGCTCCAGTCTTACCTTAGGAGCCTCAGGTTAACACTGGAGGAACTTCAATGATCCATTGTTCAGGTAGGAGAACATGTCAACGTGAAAATGGCTATTTTTGCATTTCTCAGATCTGTCCTTTACAGAAGTGATTTTCTCTACCTGGTGATCAATTCTTTCAGACAGAAGCAATGTTGAAGCCTGTTCCCAACATGCAGAATTGTATGTGTAGTGAAAGATGCTGCTCATATACCTGAACAGGTAAGATGGTGAAACATGGAGGTGGCAGACCCATGGTGTGGGGAGGCTTTTCTTCAGCAGGGACAGGCGATGAGAAAACTGGTTACAGTTGAAAGATGGGTGAAGCTAAATAAAAGATAATTCTGCAAAAGGCCTGTGGAGGAGA
>NW_015151180.1:115507-140153 GCF_000732505.1 Cyprinodon variegatus
ATATATTTTCAACCAATAATACGCATGTACCTTCCAATGAATCTTTGTGTATCTGTGCTGCATCAGTCAACATTTCTCGGCTGTATCTGTTCTGCTTTGAATGGCCGGAGGTGTAACAGTTCTGGTCTGGTGTGGCTCTGAACATGCTGTTCAATGATTTCCCAGTAATGCAGATTATAGCGGGGCGGCCCCCCTTAAAGCAGATTAAAGAAGTGGCTGTCTGTCAGCCTGCCTGTTCTACTTGTCTGTCTGATGGCGTGCAGGTAGCAGATCACCAGTTTGTCTATTTAGTTTCAGTCAAAGGATGGGTGTCATTTTGCCCTCTTTGCACTGAATGCACAGAGAAGTAGCTTTAACGTAGGGATTGCAGAAGGTTGTGAATGAGGGCTCTTTTCTGCAATAAAGAGAAAGGTGTGAGGTAAGCACTAATCCTTTGGGCAAACAAATGCTTTCACACTCCACCAGGCACACACATATGAGAATGTGTTCCCTTGCTGGGGTGCCAGATTTATAGAGAACAGCATTTTTTTTTTCTGCTTGTTTCCCCCCCTAAAGAATAAGAGCATGTTAAATAAATACAAATACCTTTTTTCTTGCTTCATTAAAACTACATGCAAGGTGATTTTTGCAGAACTTGAAATATTAATATATGCAGTGAACCAAACAATCTCAGAAGCAAGAATGAAAAAGGACTAAAAACAGCAAAAAAAAAAAGGAGCTATTGATGCGGTTTGCTGATGACTGGTGAACGGGCTTTGTCAACACAAACATCCAAGTCTTCGCCTTTTTATACTCTGTATGCATGCATTCACAAATTGGCCATGGCATGTCTTCTGTCAGATCTTCCCAGAGGCTGACTAGGATCTCATTTACTGCAAGAAAAAAAGGAAAGAGGGGGGCCGTTAGATTGGATTGCCATTTAAGCTTCAACGATTCTAAAGTTTCCATGAGAAGACGGAGGAAATGAAAGATTAGACTGGCAGGGATGCAGAAAGGAGGGCACTGTTTTTAGAGTCATGTGCAAAAATAGAAACTTTATTAACACCAGAAAATCAGATTCTTCCCTGCTTAGAAAAGACTCAGGGGAAGCATTGCACAGATTGGTTTGATTATAACTGTTTCCTTCAGAAGTTAAATCAATATTTGAAAGCCAAACATTCTGTTAACTTGCTTAAATAGGTGTATAATAACACAAAAATAATAAAATTTGTAAAAGAAGAAACAAAAAAAGTAGCTAGTATTAAAGCTATAGTAATTCACTAACCAACCATAAAACAAAAGCTATGTTTAAAGCCCAGAAAATAAGAGTAGAAATATAGCAACCCTTTTGAACTTTTATATTAGCTGACCAGCTTTTTTCTTTTTTTTGTTTGTTTGTTTTTATTTATTTGAGTTAGGACAATGCACATTCATCAACATGTCAGCATGAAGCATCAATGTAAATATGCCAGAATTAGCAAAACAGCTAATTTGCATCCGCTGTCCTAAGGCAGGTAAAAACAGTGAACATTAAATAAGACACTACAGGAGAGAACAGAGTGGACACAAACAGATAAGATGCCAATAACATAAAATCACAAGTTAGTTAGTTAGTTTCCCCTGATATTTTACAAATGCATCTTTGTTGATGAGCTGCAAATCTGATGCTGGAAGGCCCTCTTGCCATCACCCTAATCTTTGGCTCCATCTACAAACTCTCTAATTTAAGTTACTTTAAAATCAATAATAGTACAATAGTACTGCGCATTTACACTGTGTTAAATGCATGCATTTTTAATTTGTGTAACTTCATCTCTAAAGCCATGTGTTTAATATTCAGGATGGATAAATAAAAGGTAAAAAAAGGTTAATATTACAACCATGAATCTTGCATAGGCAGGAATATTCATGTCAGGGAAAAAGCTTAGATATAAGTTTAAACAGAGAAAGTTTCTTAATCTCCAGTCAGAAAAAGAAACAGTTTCCATATCAGAGCTGCAGACCTGTTCTCGAAAACTCTTGGAGCAACAAGTGGTCGTACATTCTGTGAACGTAGTGCTCTAGGAGGACAGGGAACTGTGTAATCCTCATTAGTGAGGAGAATTTAGGTCATTTTCTAATTGTGTAGGAAGCCAAAGCGTTTATTTTTTTATTTTTTATTTTTTCTAACACACATATCTTTAACTCATCCTTCTCAGTAATCTATAGCTGCAGAGATTGGCATGAAAATTTCTTCGAAAACGTCTAAGATACTTGGATAATGATGATGATTCAGAGCCAGCAGGACTTGAGAAAGCTTTTTAGCATCATCCAGACAAAATCTACATCAGATTTAATAGTGTGGTGCAAATAAAAGCAAACAGAGACTCACTAAATTATAGATTAGTATGTTTAGCTGCTTCTGTCATCTAACTCAAAATGCAAACATCATATTATACAGAGAATAAAACGATGGGTATGACAGAAATATTCACATTACATATAAAATACACATGTATATTACATGACACAGATAAAAAAAATATTATCATAGAAATGTTATATTTTTACTTACATAATCTTGAGGAGCACTGCTAACTAGGCTGTTTTCCATCAGGGTGTCATTAATGTCCACAAAGAGAGAGCTAGGACACTTAACGTTTAGAGTGAACCGCCTGTTCACTGAATGCTGTAGACGATGATATTAATAGAAAACTGAGTGAAAGGAAAAACTGTGGCAGAAGAAAGCATGCCGGAGTCATGGACGACTGCAGCCGTTTGTAAAGCGAAACCCATTTCAACTTCTGAGGAGATTCACACTACGGGGACTGCAGCTGGAGACGGTGATTAAAGGTTCGGTGTAAATAAACTTCAGGTGTATCTAAACTGATTCCCTGACATCAACAATGAGGGTCCAGCACATGAGGACCAGCCAGGTCCCCATAAAGTCCAAAATAGGTAACATTTGCACATACACAGGCAGACATATTGAGAACATGGGCTACATATGTCAGATATCTTGTGTTAAACTACTTGACCAGAGCTGCTGTTGGATGTATCTTATCTAAGATCATGAAAAGAACCTAACTAATTATCTGTGTTACAAAGTCTGTGTTTCAGATAAAATAAAAAACAAAGACAACATTTGCTTAATTTTCTTCTGTTTTGGATAATTTAGGAGTAAATATTAAATGCAAGTGCTGGACAACAGTCAGCACAGCTAAACATCGGCGCACTTCATACCTCCTTAAGCTCCAAGCTGCAGAAATGTTTGCAAAAGCAGCTCAGACCCAATAATAACAAATATATAGATACAAATATATCTATTTTTTATTTTGCTGAGCTTATGCAATATTAAAATATATATAACTGGTTTCACTAGCAAGAGCTATTATCTATAAAATAACTTCTTGTTTGATGTCATTATGGTTACATTATGGTCTCCCAGTTAAGGAAAGAGTGAACGTTTGAGTAAATAATCATTAAAAAAACTTGATATATTACCTTTTATTTTCCTAATCCTTGAGATAAGATTGTCAACCGCTGTTTTCTGCCATTTATACTGAACATGTAAACAGAACATTGCATAAAGCAAAAAGCTCCAGCACTCAATCTGAGATTGAGTAGCTGTAGAAAAGGAGGATGTTCCCTCATTGGCACCAATAAACAGATCTATTATTTAAATGCAGTCGACAGGTTTAACAGCGTGGATTGTTATTTTAATCCCAATAACTTGATTCACTATTGAGAGATACGTGTTGTGGAGAAGTGCTGAATGTTGTGCATGTTCTGTGTTACTATAGTCACAGTATATGCAGACCAGATTCATTGTTTCTTCTCTCTAGCATCAGTGGGCGCTGCTGCAGAGTGAATCTCTCTGTCCTCATTTTTTCTGCTGTTGCCTGTTCCTCTCATCCGTACACACCAAAACACACACATTCACACACGCATATATACTCTCTCTGCCAGTCTCTCTCCTCCCTCTTTATTCTTTCTAATTCCTTCATCCCTCCCACTTTTTCCAGCTTGATCAGCCCCTCTCCATTGCAGTGTCTTCTCTCTCTCTTCCTCTCTCTCTCTCTCTCTCTCTCTCACACACACTCACTCTTATGCTCTTGCTTGCTCGGTCTCTGGCACATGCAGACCGAGGGAGGGGAGGGAATGAACAAGGTGCACACATGTGAGGATCTCCTCAACTGCCAGAGCGAGGCAGGACTGGCAACGACAGAAGAAGAAGGGGAGGAGGAGGAGGAGGTCTACAGGAATACTGCAGTGGCCATCCAGCTTCCTTTTCTTCTGAGTTCTCACTCTCCATCTCTCCCTGCTTCACTGCTTTCGTCCCCCACCCCCGGCCCCGTCATCTCCATCCAGTCTTCCCCGCTGCCAGCCACACCATGAAGCCGCCTGCTGTTTGTTGCTAAGGGGGCAGCCGACCAGGGGAGCAGAGGGAACCAGACGATATACATTTTTTTTTTGTCTTTTTTTTTTTATCTCCAGGTAATAAATGCATCACTGATGGCAACTGTCAGATATCACAGATGTTGCATTGCACTACAGACAGGGATTGGGACCTTCAGTCGCAGTATGGTGCTTGGTGAATTTGGAGCACAGTTTGCATGCCCTGTGCACAAACTCTTCCCAGTTTATCCAGTTTGTTTCTGTCGCTGGCCTTGTTTATTTAATTCTTTACTGGGGCTTCTATCCTGTACATTTGTTTAAGGTCTTCTTGTATTATTATGTGATAATGTTTCACGCTATGTATTGCATTTGTCTTCTTGAGGCATTGACCAGACACCAGGGGCCTAGTGTGGACTTTGGCTTTGCATGTTTGAACAGCTAAACTGGAAGGAAGGTGTTCTCTTAAATTACAGCTTCCTGTCCACAAGGGAACTATTTGCACACTTTTCTTTTCTGTGAGCAGCTGCTATGTAATCCATACTTGTCTGGCATTCTATATGGCCCTCGAGGCGGATGCAAAGATTAGCTGTCTGATGTGCTCAGACTCTAAAAGAAACACAAACCTTCTGGTGGCAATAACAAACAAAGAGGCGAGAACAGGTGATTACTTATTCACTCATGCACACCACCATTATCTGCAGTGTAATACATCTAAGTGTTCAACAGCGGATACAAAGCCTGCTTTCGTGTTGCTGTTTTGCAATCTAACCACGGACAGTTTTAATCAGTTGTTCCCGCTTTAACTTGCATCATTAAGTGGCAACAGTTATATTATAAATCTAACTCCATCTAGAAGATATGCCAGTGTATGAATTCATGTTCTTTACAAAAGTGTTTACACTTCTCAGAATTTCCATTATAATAATCTAGGTAAATGTTTTGTTGATATTTTTTACTGCAGGTAAGTCTGCAGGTTTTTTGGTTATGCTTCTACCAGAATTCCATATTTGAATTTGACAATTAAGGATAATTCTTGTTTGTGAAATCCATCAACCTTATTCTGATGGAAGGAGGCAACTCTTTAGGGGTATAGTGAGTGATGTTATTTTTCTGGGTGGATCATCAAAATAAGTGGTCCTCCTAATTGTCAATCATTCTGGTGATATGTTTACGTAAAGCTGTCCTATGTGCTCGTCCCATCTCGCACACTGATGAGAAAACTGAAACATGAACGAAAAGAGAACTTTTAAACATATTCTAAATGTTTTCATATTTCTTATGCATGGATGCCCTAAGATAGAGAGTTTTGTTGAACAGATACATTCAAATGACTTTTTTTGTACTTGTATGGAGACATGTTTTAGTTGATGGTCTACAGTCATTGTCTGATAAATATATTCTCTGCTCATCGGATAGGATATCCCGCTTTTGCTATCAACATCATTCTATATCACTTCTGTAAAAACATTAAGAATATGTTTAAAAGTTCCTTTTTAGTTTATATTTCAGTCAGTTCTCATCAATATATGAGGGTTTAGGGTGATATATGAGGGTTTAGGGCGATGCGAGAATTACCTCCCCTGACAGGGGAGGTAATTCTCAGCAGTCAGGTATTTCTTGGCATTTATCTGTCCATCAAAACTCCCAATTTTAGGGCATCCATGCATAAGAAATATGTAAATCTAAAGAATATAGTATTTCTCTTCATAACGCCGGTGGTGAGTCTGACATAGTAGAAAAATTGTAAATGTTCTTTAGGAAAGTAACTTGTATGAGCGATGCAAACAGCAACTTTTAAACAGAGCGTGCACGAGGAGAAATAGGCTCGTGCACACACTTGCATACGTTTGTTGTGCATACAAATTTTTGTTTTTTAAGTGGAGAGGGCGGGTCTTTTATAAAAAATCATAAAAATCCTCCACTATACATTTTAATTTTCTAAGTCTTGACTTCACAAACTAGTTACATTAATATACTGTGATCAAAAGACTTCCATCGTAACTGGCTGTATTCTTAGGTTTATTGTCCTGCTGGAGAATAAACCTTTAAACCAGTCTCAAGCGTTTTGCAAATCCTGAAAATTTTCCATTCAGCATTCCCAATTACTATACCACTGTAAAGTACAGATATACACAAAAAAGAAAAAAAAAGTACATTGACATAAGCGTAGAATATGCGTCTCTAATGTGCAGTGGTAAGTTGTTCCACAGTTGAGGAGCAGCACCAGAGAAGGAGGGCGTCCACTCTGAGCTTTTTCTTAGAACTTGGTACCTGCAGGAGCTGCTGTCAGCTGATCTGAGGAACCAGGAATATAAGCAGGGATGAAGAAGCTCAAAGAGGTACAGCAGGGCAAGATCAACGGACCACAGTTTCCATATGAGATGTAACAGTCCGGTGCTTTTTCTTCTTAGCCCAGATAAAATACTTCTGATGTTTTCTCTAGTTCAGGAGTTTCTCTGCCTTAGAAAGGCAACATTTACAGCCCTTGTGTAGAATCCGTCTGTGCAAAAGTGGCTCTTGATGATCAGAGTTCAACTTCTGTCAACTCTTTGATAATTCATTCTTTAATGAATTTAGATCAACATTTTTTCTTGAGGTTGTGGTTATTACTTTTGCTGGTGCAGCTTTTGGTAGCTACCTTCTTTCTATGAATACTCTCAGACATGAGACTCTGCAAACAACCAGTTTCTTTACCAATGAATGACATTTTGTGGCATACCCTCCTTATGGAAGGTGTCAATGAGTTT
The DNA here is from genome assembly GCF_000732505.1 of Cyprinodon variegatus. NCBI lineage: Eukaryota > Metazoa > Chordata > Actinopteri > Cyprinodontiformes > Cyprinodontidae > Cyprinodon > Cyprinodon variegatus. The sequence continues at coordinate 122,611 of NW_015151180.1, forward strand.
CATCTGGACGTCTGTCTGGTCAGCAGTCTTCCTCATGATTGAAGAGTTACTGCTGTATGAGGGTACGACATCATGAGTTTCCATCCTTAACTTTCATGATATTTTAATTTTCTGACACTATGAAATTTTGGTTTCATCAAAGCAAGAAAATAAATAAATAAATAAATATGAGAAATAAAAGATTGACATATTTCACTCTATGCCAAAACTATATAAGTTTCATTTTTAGAAATTAGTGACTAAAACCTTTTCATGACAATGACATCCTTTTGAAATGTACCTGTAAATAAATGTATGATTTGGTTGCAACAGATTTTACTTATGTTTTAGAAAAAAGGGGCTGAAGGTAAATGAATGAATTTAAATTTAGCTTTTCTTTTTTATTCTATTTGTAAAACCCCTTGATAACCATCTATTATTTCCTTTAGACTCTAGCTTAATGCAGTAATCTGTCTTAGTTTATCATGTAAAAATGCAATGGAACACACAAGGTCGTTGTGAAAAAGTAAAAAACTGTAAGGGGTGTGAAAACTTTTAAAAATAAGTAAGACTTATTTGGCATTTTATAGAAATAACTAATCATAAAGCCATTTTAAAACACATTTATCAGGTGCAATGAATAGAGAAGGGGAATAAGTGGGGAATTTTGTTTTTCTCTGTGCCTTATTGCTTTGTAAAATTCTCTATCAACAAAATCAATGACAATGATCCTGTGATGGACACACAGCAGCCTTCACTGGGAAGTAAGATTTGTAGAGTTTGGTATATGGAAATCCTGAGTTAAGCAGAATTAATTAAAGGAGCGAGTCTTTGCGACAGCTCAAAAGAAAAGGCAGATGACTGAGGGCTATAAGAAAAAAAAAATCCAATAACAACTGCTTTCAGAGTTCAGAGTGTAAGGAGGTGGCCGAGCTTATTTGAGGGAAGTGTGGTCAGGTCTAATATATCAAATATTAAACTGGAAGCTATTAGGGTACCATAGAAACAGAAATATAGTTCACTCTATCCATAATAGTGTAGTTATCAGCATTTCATATAGTTGGGTCCTCCCAATGAGAGTTGGCTTCTTCCTACAGTCCAAAAACATGCATGTCACAAGTACTTCTTAAAATTACCCTTAGGTCTGAGCGTGTGCATACTTGGTTTACTGTGTTTGCTCTGGGACTGACCGTCCTTCCAGATATTAACCAAACCTTGCACAGATTTCCTTGTCTTTATGTTCACATGCATAACAGACATTTTGCATCTTGGAAAGTCTTTTTATGGGTCAGAAGCTTAAAAAAGGGTCAGATGCTTTTAAGCAGTAGACACACCTACCTATTAGGGCGACAGTGGCGTTGGATGTAGGAGTTTGCCCTGAAATCAAAGGATTGACTGTTCAAGCTCCGGCTCCGACTTTCATTGTTGTTTCCTTGGGCAAGACACTTCACCTGCATTGTCTACTGATGGTGGTCAGAGGGCCTGGTGCCATCAGTGTACGCCAGCCCCACTTCTGTCAGTGAGCCCCAGGGCAGCTGTGGCTACAATGTGGCTTGCCACCGTCATTATGTGTGTGAATGGATGAATGACTGAATGTAGTGTAAAGCGCTTTGGTCAAGTCTCTTGACTTGAAAAAAGGTGCTATATAAGTACAGGCCATTTACCATTAGCTAAATCTTGTTACTAATTGGTTGGGTTTCTTTTTTTCCCTTCAGAACTATCTTTATTCTTCATTTTTTGTGTTTCTGAAACATTGTTTCAGAAACATTTTTGAGAGGTTTTAGCTCGTAATAACATGGTAGTGTCTCACAGTTGTTGCAGGTTTATCAGCTGTACACCAATGATCTGAATCTCCTGTTTAACCGGATCCCAAAGCCTCTCTGCTGTAGTTAGAGCTGATTGATGTGGAGGGAACTCATTGCTGTGTTCCAGCAACCTGTTTTCAGATAATTTGGTGCTTTGTGGCATGGCACATTTCTCCTGCTAGAAACAGTCATCAGAGGATGAGTACACTGTTTTTTACAAAGGGATGGACATTGTCACCAACAATACTTAGGAAGGCTGTGAAGTTTAAAAATGCTTTATTGTTGCTAAGGAGACAAAAGCATGGCAAGAAAATATCCCCCACTCCATTATACCATCACCATGAGCCTGAAGCATCGATACAACAAAGAAACAATCCATTATTTCATGTTATTTATGACACATTCTGGCTGTACTAAATGTAGGATATCAGACTAAAAATGTTTTCTCTGTGCGTTAACATGCCAGTTTTGGTGAACCTGAGTGAGTCCTAGCTTCCTGTACTGTAACAGGAACTTTCCCTGAATGTAGCACTCCACGAGGTCCTATGTGGAGTAGGCAACCTCTGTCCTTCAATGCCACTGTCCTGCAGCTTTTTCATGCATCTCTTCTTAAAGACACCTGAGACAAACACATGGTTAATGGTCAGACCTCTACTGAACCTCCCAACATGCCAAGGAGGTAATTTGGTCTTTGGTTTCAGATGTGTTGGAACACGGATGCATGCTTCAGGAAAGCGGTACACGAGGACCAACATTGCCTACGCTGAGGTGTTGGATATTCAGACTGTAATCGGCTTCATCGGCTGTAAAACTGTGCTTATTTGCATTATACATGATACAAACAACACCAATAACTTCTTATTAATGAAACTCTTCTGTCCTCTAATTGTTACCTGTTATAATGGCATCTGTTGAACTCATTACTTGTCTAAAGCCAGACTCCAAACACAACCATGGTCAAGACCCAGAAAAAGTCAAATGTCACATAACACAGGAAATAAATTTGCACACCTGCACTTGGCTGGCGAGAGTGAATTTACAATAGGCAAGCAAGTTGATGTGAGTAAATCAACTTTGGGAGCAACTTCCTGGCCGCATGCAAGTTCTCCTCCCAAGGGGACAAAATGATCATGAGAGCACTGAGCAACAATGCCAGTACTACATGGAGGGTCCTAAGGAATGGCCTGCAGAGAGCTGGACCCAAAGTAACAAAAGCCACAATCAGTAACACAATACTGAGGGACCCAGAAAGACTTAAATCCTGCTTCATGTACTGCTTGAACCAGTAAATGTCCGGGCCCATCTGAAATTTCCCAGAGAGCACATGGATGATTCAGAGGAGGATTGGCATAACATCATGAGGTCAGAGGAAACCATACTAAAACTTGTTTACACAAACTGAACCGAACAAACAGTACGCAGAGATCCATCCCAAGATGTTTTGGGGCTGTTTTTCTGCAAAGCGAACAGGACGACTGATCAGTTTTATTGGAAGAATGAATGTAGCTATTTATCATGAGGTTTTAAACCAAAACCTCCTTCCATCAGTGAGAGCATTGAAGATGGAATGTGGCTGTCTACCAGCAAGACAATGATCCCAAACACGTCGCTCTGGCAACGAAACTGCAGTCCTGTGAAAAGCAATTCATGGTTCTGGAGTGGCCTTGCCAGTCTCCAGAATTCAACCACCTAGAATATTTGTGGAGGAAGCTGAAAGTCTGTGTTGCTCAGCGATAGCCCCAAAACATCACTGCTCTATAGAAGATGAGCATGGAGGAATTGGCCTAAACACCAGAGCGGTGTCCATATCTGGTGAAGTCTAACAGGAAATGTTTGATCTCTATCCTTGCCAAGAAGGGTCATGCTACAAAGTAATAAGTTAAACTTTTGTTTTTGACCAAATGATTTTCCATCATAATTTACAAATAACTCATTTGAACTCCACAATGTTTTCTGTACTTCCTTTTTTTTTTTTTTTTTAGCATTTTTATCTTTCACAGTTGAAATGCACCTATTATGAAAATTACAGGCCTCTTTCATTGACCCATGATTGGATACTATAGTAAACACTTTTTTTTTTTTTACCCCACTTTACCTTAGAAAATTGCTGGTGAGTGTTTTCCTTGATTCAATCATTTCTCTACATTTGTAAGACAATTGGAGCCTGCCTGCTTCCATCATCATCAGCTGGATATTTTTTTCAGATGGTTATAACCACAGTTTTGTTTTAGGAAGTAGCTCCTTTCAAGACTTTTGACTTTAAAAAAGTGCTAAATACAGTAAGTACAGGCCATTTACCATTGATCATTTCTCCACAGGCCTTACTGAAAATGGCAGAGGGGTCCAAAGATCAAGGAGGGACTGGCCCCATAGAACCAGAGGAAGATTCTCCAAACATGATTGTCTACAGAAAGGTCAGTCTATGCATGGCTCTCTGCTCTGCATTTCAGTATATAACGTGACAAACAAATCCTCAATGGTTTTGTCATTTGTATCAAAGTGTACAAACCACACACTGGTTTCACTGTCAGATGTAAGAATGTCTTTCCTGTCAACCATTTTAAATCAAGTTCCCTTCTTCTTTTTCCCCTTTCTTCGGAGCCTTAATAAGTCTTCTGTGTCTGTTTCCAGGCTCTCCTCCAATTTTTTAATAATCTCCCAATCCCTTTACTGAAAGGCCTGGGCAGTGAGGGATCCTTTCATTGTCGGGGGTAATTACCTCGTCCCCATGGCGCCTTTACTTTCAATCAGTACTTTTTGATTGGAGAGGGTCAGTGGTATTGGAGGCTAATTATATGCATATTTGCCTGAGGAGAAGTAGCTAATTCTCCAGGACTGGGATTTGTAACAGCCAATGAGGGAGTGTTGTTTTTAATGTGTACAACAGATGGCTAGTGAAATTCATTGCCCTTTACCGGGAAACTTGGACTTGGTCTTTTGATTAGATTTACCATGAGCCAATGGCATCCATTGAGCATTTTCTATGGATCACAGCAAAATAGTCTTAAACCTCCAATTTAATCCTGTGCCCAATGGCCATTTTATTCATATGGTGATGTAAACAGATTAGTGGAAGGATGAGCAAGTGATGTTGACAACATCTGTGTCAAGGGCTAATATTTCTTTTGTAAGGATGTTGCCCAATAGAGAGTAGCATTTTGTGATTGCTGTGAGATTTCTAAAAAGTGTTTACCTTGCTAAAATACTGTTTCAGGCCTCTTCGGTATTCTGACTCCTAATAAGTCTCAAAATATCCCAATGACTATGCAGGCATTGTGTGAAAATGGTGAAAATCTACCTATTTACCTTGAATCTCCTAATGATAATCAGATGTGTGAGTTATTTTTTCTTTTAAACAAATAACTGTTTTTGTAAAGTGGAGTTAAGTTATTTTTATGTTTTGCTTAGAAGTGGTTAAATAGTGCAGAAGATTTGCTGATTTGGTCCGGAACTGTTGTGCAGTTGTTATGATCTTTTGGCAACCATTGAGAATTTTCCATTGATCATATGGTGTGGAAAGAACTAAACCAAAAAAACAAAACAACCAAACCTCTTGATTTACCAAATCCTCGTGATAGTTATTGGCAACAGTTTCTAAAATGCATTTTCTCCCTAGAATGGTCTTAGAGATAAAGTCAGGAGCTCCATAATCTGGAAAAAAGTTGCAGTAAAGCATGAACTTTTGCATTGAAACCACATCAGGATGACCAAATTCCCTATTCCTTTCCTTAGGAGGTTATCTTGGTATGTCCCACTGGGAAAAGACCCTGAAATAGACCCAGAAATTCCAAGAGGAACCTTAAATCTCTTCTGGCCTTAAAGAACCTTTTAATTCTCCAGAATAAGCTAAGGGTGTATCTTATTCTGGAGCTAGCTAACTCTTTAACTGGATCCCAAAATATGATTAAATTAATGAATTGACTTTACATCCCAAAGCTTAGAAATCCTAATTAATTGGAATGACAAATAGAAAAACAAACACTTGTTTTTTCTGCTCCATCCAGAAATTCTGCAGCAACAAAACAAGTGCAACCTGCAGCCCCATTTTCCCCGCTAGCCCCTGGCATAGCACAGCGGTTTGCCATTGTGTCAAAGCAAGGGCAGCCCACAGCGTAGTGTGCTGGTGCACATGCTGTTCAGCTTGGTTGAACTTTGGCCAAAGCGCAGCATGAGAAATACCTGTGTGGGCACTAGAAACGAGTCATCCAGGCAGATTGGACTGATGTTTGTATGATAGGGAATAACCTACATCTATCGACATCTTGTACCTGGGTCTTTTAAAACTCGTTTGTTTGGGAAAAAAAAGTTTTTCCTGCTTTATTTATTTTTTTTTGTTGCATGGTTTAAAGTGTAAACCATTGAAGCTAAAGATAAATATAACCTAAATAGACATTGCTGCTTAGATTGTTCCCTGCTGCTCTAAAAGCTTTTGTGCACAAATGTATAAAAAAAAAAAAAAATGATTCTTTGATTCCAAAGGTTAGGTCAGAGGTCTGCTTTTCATTTCCTGTTAGTTAGTTATGGATGTTAGTTATGTTTAAAATATTATCAGAGATATCCAGATTCCTTCTGTTTTTGTTTTCTTTGCTCCTTAATGTTTGAGATCAACACTGGATCTCAATACCTCTTTTAGATAATATAAGAGTGCAAAAAGCTGATGCCAAAGTTGATGCCATTTCTAAAGGAAATAATGTTTAATAATCATAAGTTAAAAAATTATTGACCCCATTATCTGTAAATTTGAGGTTCATTCTGCCTCCCCCACCCAGCCCTATTAAAATGTATAATAAAAAAAAAAACAGTAAAACAGAACCTGTCCAACAACAGGAAGTAGGCTCAAAGATCTCCAGAATTAAGGACCAAGAATAAATCGACGACTCAGTGTTCTCTGGGAACTGTTCTGTGAATAAATAAAACACAAGTAGGATCTTTTGAAAGTAGTCATTTGTTACAACTAGTGTAAAATTGTCTTGGAATTTCCAAAAGAGAACATTCAGTACCATCAGTCACGCATACTGGTGGTTCCTTTATTTCCTGGGGCTTTCTTGGTACTTCATGTCCTGGACAGCTACAAGTTCTACTCCTTAGTAGAAAATCTCCAAGGAAAATGACCACCATCAGATTGTGTCCAATAGCTCAAGTACATTTTCCTGCTATGCTGCAGGACAATGATCCAAAGCACATCATAATGTTCAACTCTGAATCAAAATAGAAGGTTTTTGAGTTACAGCGTGAAAGTGCTGACTCTAATCCAATTGAGATGCTTCAGTTTGACCTTAAAAATTTTGCATGCATAACACAACTCTGAGCAAACTATGCTTTCCATTCTTCTCCCATCTGATGTCAAACGTTTGCATAAGTATTTCTTAAATGTCATACTTCTCAGCTATTATTAGTATTTATGTGTATTCAAGTGTTTAGCATTACAACAATTTCAGAATTCATGCACCATTGCAGATTCCTGAAAACATAAAAAAGAGAACACTGTAGTTTGCTGTAACTGAGTGCAGCTTTATTACATAACACTGCAAACGCCTGGAGGGGACACATTTAAGAGTCTAGATTTTGCTTGTCAGAAGGCCGTCTGGGGGAATATCAGTCATTTCATGTTTTAGTCATACGATGTGACAACAGACAGATTATTCTCAGAGTGACAGTTCTTTGTGCCCTTGCTGCTATGCATTTTTTAAAAGCTTTTAAACAGTTAAATTCAGAATGAAATACAGTTAGACATTTTAAAAAGCAGAAAAAAGCTTTAAAATTCCCTTAATTCGTCCTAACATTTATCCATTGGTGATTGAGAATGCACAGGACCAAACAGACGAAAGGTGATGAAATTTTGAGGGGCTATGGCACCCACAGCCTCTGGACTCAGTGGGTGGGCAAGCTGGCACAGTGAGAAGGCTGAACAGCGCTTGCAGAGAGCCAGATGGCCCCCAATATGCTCTGCCGCCTGGGAAAACACTAGCAGCCTCATCCCGAAGGCTTCAGCCTCTGTCAGCTGGAAGACTTCACAATCTTACCCACAAGGAATAAGAGCTAGTGTGATCTCAAAGAGGCAAACATATTCCAAAGTGGATCTCCTTTGGTTGTACTGCATAAAGGAAATATAATGTCCAATCTGCAACATTTTCTGCAAAAGAATATTGAGTTAAGTGCGTAGGCCGTTAGACAAAGGTGACTGTGACGTATCTTGCCGTAAGAGAAGTGGAGTGCTCTGGAGAGGAGGAGGTTGTCTCTGTTGGTGCAGCGTAGGCGGATACAGTGCTATCTTCCTCTGTCTCTTTCTACCCATGAGGGAAAGAAAGTAGGAAAAAACAAACCAATAAATGTCTTATTGCCAAAGAAACAAATGGGTGCACAGTCATAGGTTGCAGACATACTCATACTCAGCTATGTCAGACTTCTTTTCTCGGTTTGTAGGCGAATACTGTGGGACTGGCACCTAGCATGCAACAACAGAGCTAAGAAAAAAGGATAAGTGTGATGGAGAATTAAATTAAGCTAAGGGTAGAGGCCACTTTACAGCTCTGATGGGGTGAAGCTCGCTAACTATTAATAGAGAACATCTCTTGTCCCTAAGTGCTGATGTGTTTTTTCCCTTTTTCCACCAGGCCATTGTTAAGACTGAGGCTTCCCGTCTGATACAAGTATATTTTCAGAAAAAAAAGATTTACAGTTGGAACTTCATTATGCCTTTGAATAGTATTTTAGCCATTGCTCTGTTTTTAAGTGTTTTTTAAAAGATGTGGATAGGGAAACATTAGGAGTTAACATTTGCCTTAAATCTAAGACCAAAAGAAACTTTGGTGGAGAGAGAAATACCAAATAAATAGAGTTCACTCTGACATGTGCATTCAAGAGGATGCAGCTTTACGAACATTAGCAGTTTGTCATGGTTCATTGTTTCCCGGTCTCCTACACAACTGGTACATTTTGCATGCCTGCAAGTGAGTCCCTGATAATGGAATCTGTCATTTTGGTGGTAAACAGAGGAGGGTGGTGGTAGCAGGACAGGCTAATGTTGGCATCCTTGCAGGATTGACTTCAGTATAGTTGGAGGACCAAAATCTTGCTTTGTGGAAAGCATGGTCCCATCGGCTTTTCTGGTTTGAACAAAGAGTCCAAAAAACAAAAAAAAAAAAAAAAAACATCCTTTCCCACTTCAGATACGCTGGCAGGTTTTAACTGAAACCAAACACAAATGCAAACTTTTTAACATGAAGAAGGGAGATTTCTGGGTGATGACTCTAATAGGATAATCCTATCTATAAGATAATAATTTCTGTACAGTCCACATTTATTGTTTTTTGTTAAGCATGGCCGCAGGAAGTGGGGGTGATGGGGTGTTGCAGCACCTCCTAGTGGTGAGAGGGAGACAAAAAAAATTTATGAAAAATACTTTGCACAATTTACAAATTTCTTATGAATATTTGGGGAAATCATTTTGTCTCTTTATTTTACTATTACATGTATTTGGATTTTTACTTAATTATTTTGAGACATAATCAACACAAGTTCATGGAAGCTACGTTTTCACGTCAAGGTGAAGAAAGCTAGAGCGTGGCATCCCGGTCGCGGTAGCAGACTAATAAATTTACATAGCCTAATGACAGAAACGAGGAGGAAATATGGCACAAAAAGCATTTCGGATTCGTCATCTTATGAGAGACTTTATATCCACAACCTCAGAGTGCACCATTTGGACACCTGTAACCAGGCAGTGCACCCTGCTTATAGCTCAAAGTAACAACGAAATCCCACATCCTCTGTAACCACCCCGGTCTGCAGACCGCCTGCGCAAAGCAAAGCCTACAGCCTCCGCTGTTCCTCTCATCTTTCTCTGCTCCGACTTCCTCTGAGCTCGAGGAGAGCATGCACAATATTATTATTATTAAGTGTAGTAGCTAATTGACCCTTTTGTCAGATTTTTCATTGCTTTACAGAAACAAACAGCTAGTCGTTTGGTGATGATTCACAGTGAGAAAGGCAATATGCTAAAGCAGTAAGATGTAAATGATCTTACTGTATATAACGCTTTCCAACTCAGACTGACTTGACCAGTGCTTTACACAATATTCAGTGAAAAATGTAAATCTATATAAGTCATTTATTTCTAAAAAAAATGCTTTTATTCTTGAATTGAGGAGGTAAATGAGACACTTTGCCAATGGACCAAGACAATTTACGTTTAAAACATAAAAAAACCACTGCATTGTCTTATTTCAAGTGCATATAATCTAATTATCTTCTTTTAACAGTAAAAACACTCATTTCATTGGCAAATCATCTTATTTACCTACTCAAATTAAGGCTAAACTCACTTAATTTAAGGAATGCTTACTTATTTCTAGATCGTTGTTTTGTAGTGCAAGTGTATCATATACACTAAACTATGTAGGGCTGCTTTGCTTCTTGGACTATTTGCCATAAATTCTGTCCTCTCGTGGAAAATCTTTAATGGGAATACCTGTCAATAAGTTCAAGACCTTACGCTTAAGTGCACTTAAGAGTTTTAGCCAGTACAGTAATCTAACAGCAAAACAGCAAGTCCATCTATTACTAGTTTGGAGGGAAAAAAAGGAAAGATTAAGACTAAAATCTGATTAGGAAAGAAATATGACTTCTAATTAGCAGTTCTTGCACATTAAATTTAAATAAATATCCTACATCAGCATATATTATTTTTTGTTGATTGTCCAGATCTTTCTGTTTTTATAAGAATGACTTTATCAAACACCAAAAACTTTGTATTGCAAAGCCAAATACTAACTGTTATCATGCCATCAACAGTAGTGTTTCCTTCAGCTAGGCAGTTTCTTCTAATGCCTGCAGAGCAGAGGACAGGCATTTTTAACTATCTTTCCACTTTTCATGTTTCACTGATTTTTTTCAGCTTTTCTTCCGTTCTACCTAATTAATAATTTAAGTCCATTTGGAGCATTCCATATTTGGAAAAATGTCTTCTCCTGTGAGACATCATATCCCTCTCTCCTCCCATTCATCTATTCATGCAAGGGATTTTTAATGGAATCACTGGAATTCCAGAAATATAACAAAATATAACTTTTGAACATCTGTTGAGCAAATCTCCTCACTGGTTTAGGTATTGAGTTGTTCATGGTAATGTTAGGAGTCGCTTCTGTAACAACAGCTGTGAGGTGACTAACAAAGGTTATCACACCTGTGTCGTTCCACTTAGTTAGATGGATGCTGAATCTAATATTCCCTGAGGGTTAGCTTTAACCTGAACTGCACCCATTATCCACAGATGATTGTCTTCCTGTTTGTAAAAAGATCATGTAATAATAGAGAGGTTTCTTTGAGGGAATTCCCCTAGAGCATACAGTGTAGAGTAAATAGAAATGTATAAAAAAATTGCAGCCTTCACACCACCAGTTGGATATTGTCTCTCACTTTCTGGGCAGAGTGAGATAAACTTACTGTAAATGGCATCTTTGAGCACCAGTGATTCTCCAGCTTCAGCAGGGATGACAGCTGGGTGGATTTGAAGGGTAATAAAAACACTTTGGTCAGAAGAAGCAGGCTGCACTGCTCATCTTCCTCCTGCGGTCAGTGAGTCACGCTCGCTCTAGCTTCTCTTTAAAGAGGCCCGTGGAGGGAATATCTCCTCTCTTTTTAGGCTTACCTCAGATTGAAGTGTTTATGGACCACTGTTTGCTGTTCCAGTGCTCACTTAAGATAGCATTCTGTAGTCGAACACTTTTGATATCGTCTCTGAAACTGTAAGGACAAGTTCCCCCCTGTGCTTTGTCATGCACGATCATTTTAACACTTGCACCATGGGAGTCTTTATCTGAGGCGCTGGTATGGGCTGAAGCCTATGTGCCTGTGCATGCTAAGTGCAAATGTGGGCTGCTGGGCTGCTTCCCTGCTTGGGTCAAAGAGATAAAAAAACTAGAGTGCAAAGCTCTATCTCTTATGTAACCGGCTCTTGTCTGTGTCATGTGTTGCATGTCTTCTGTTTAGGAAAGCAGAGGGACCAAGACATGGAATTCTGGGACGAAAAGTGTTGGAGAAAAATTTTCCAACAACATTTGGTTGTTTTGCTGCCTGCATGCTTTGCAGATGCCCTGATTAAATAAAATAGGTAAAAAAAAAAAGGGAGCCTATTCCTTTCTGTTTGCACATTGTCAACAATCTGACATGAAGAATTTAATAATGCAGCCTGTGTTGTCTTTTTGTGGAGAGCGGAGTGCAATGCTGTGCATGCATGCAAGAGCTGCTGATGAAAAGTGGCTGGTGTGGGGGAATGGCTCTTACCACTGTGCTCCATTTTTCTCTAGCCCTCCAAATCTGTTTGAACATTTGATGCAGAATAACAGGCCTGCATGAAGTCGCACAAAAGATAGACCGCTCTTCAGACACCTTTGGCTGTACTGTCGATAACCTCAGTATCTCTGTAGAACACTTGAGGAAAGACCTGCACTTATTTGGAGTGGATTAGATGAATGCACTGTGAATTACAGTTGAAACCTCATGTTCAAATTGTATAAAAAGAAAAAGTATATATTTTTTTATTTCCACTGTCTGACACACCTTACTAAACATTTTCTGTATTCGGTTGGTTAGGATTGTCAAATTTCCTTCTCTGTACCAGATTACTGACTCAGAATGTCATTGATATATATCCTAAAAAATATCCAGAAACAGAGGTGTGTATAAATTGTCTCGGCATTTGGTAGATGCGTGCTGAGTGTGCACCGAACTTGGATCAGTTAACCATGCCGAGCTTGGTTCCTTACGACCATTTACAAATCACGCTAGCACGGTTCCTCGCCTCCAATCGGCAGTCCACGATACTACAGCTCTCTAGGCGGAAATTACGCAAACAAAAATGCCGGCGACCATAACATTCAGGAACTTATGTGTGCCTGGATAGCGTCCTCCACCCTAATTTCAATAAGAGTCTCAGTCTCTGCATCATCCCAGGACGAACCACGTTCTTTTGATTCCGTTTATAGTAAATAGGCTGAGAAGAAATTTGTGCTGTGAACAGGTAAAGGAGACTGTAAATAGGAGATGACACAGTCTGTTCACATGCTCTTTGTTATCGGAGAACCGAGACACAACTGAACCAAGCAGGGCCCCACTGTTCAAATAGTACTAGATTTAGCACGGTTCAGTTGTGTCTGGCATGGTCCAGTTCAGTTGCGTTCCAATTACACTCAACAGTTACCTCGTTACCACGCTCGGACTGATCTCGGCACGATTTCAAAAGGGTAGCGTAAATGGAGCTAGAGTTTTGGCCTCTCCAACAGACAGTCATCTATTTGGTATACTAATTTGTGCTGAAGCTTTAACTGCAAGACTGAAGTCTTGAGATTTACTGCAATATTTCCATAGTTTTTCTTTCTCATAAGAGAACCTATTTCATGAGACACTGATGCTACTACAGTACAGCACTATAGTATTCCACCATCACAACTGATGGCATTTTTCGGCTTCCAAGCTCTTCCCTCTAAATGTACAACATGTCACAGATACAAATAGTCTTAAGCTCCATCCTAATTCTTTAAATATTAGCTCCCACTCCTCCTCTTTCACCTTGTATGGGGTCAACAGTAAGAACACTATTAAGGACAGGGAAGGAACTCCTGCTGCTTTTCCAAAAAGCTTTCAGTCTTCAGGATGTAATTACACGACGTAAACGCACGTAGATAATGCATGTCAAATCTAGATCTAAAACCCTCCAGAAAAATAAAACAAAACTAAACTTAGACAGACATAGTGAATGGCTGTAGTGCTCCCTTAAATGAAATAATGCATTTTTGTTAACTCCTTGACAGGGACAGTGCTTATACTGAATGTCCTGTCACAGAAAGGGTTGTAGGAAACCATATACTGGTCCTTCTCAAAATATTAGCATATTGTGATAAAGTTAATTATTTTCCATAATGTCATGATACTATTGAACATTGATATATTTTAGATTCATTGAACACTAAGTGAAATATCACTGGTCTTTTATTGTCTTAATACGGATGATTTTGGCATACAGCTCATGAAAACCCAAAATTCCTATCTCACAAAATTTGCATATTTCATCCGACCAATAAAAGAAAAGTGCTTTTAATACAAAAAAAGTCAACCTTCAAATAAATATTTACAGTTATGCACTTAATACTTGGTCGGGAATCCTTTTGCAGAAATGACAATAAAAATTAGTGTGCAATGAATCAAAAATATGTGAGTGTTCAACTTTTATCATCACTTTATGGAAAATAATGAACTTTATCACAATATGCTAATATTTTGAGATGGACCTGTAGATCCTACTCATCAGATAGGAACATCTGGAGGTTCCTATGTTTAACACAGCATCCTGCATCCTCTTTCTACCTCCTTCCTTACTGCCAGCACTGTTTGGAAAGTACGGTATTTCCACTTTGGTTTAAGAGCCCTAACAGACCGGCACAATTCAGATGGACCTTTTGTCTCTGATTGCAAATTGTGATCTTGGTTTTACGTTCACTTTGAAGCTATAATTTCTCCTTGCTGATTGATCTTCTTAGGGATGTTTCAGCTGTACCAACGGACGAACTGGACTTGTGTATGTCTTAAAATCCCCTCTGATATCTTTGCTGATTCCTTTGGTTTTTCAGTAATACTAAATGGTAAATGTAGAGCTGAAGGTGCTGCCTAATAATGCATCTTTTGGTGTGCCTCCAATTAAATTACAAGTTTCTGTTAAGGGACCAATTTGAGGCTAAGAAAGCCATTGCGTTAGCTACCGGGCTTTTCTTAGTACTTCTAAGGCCCAGATATTTTGTTAAATGCTATAAGCATCTTGGAATTTTGTAAATATATAATTTTGGTAATAATAGCTGACATGTAGCATAAAAAAAGTTCAATTCCTATATACTAGTGTCACAGAGTGAGAAAAATATTTTATGTCTTTTCTTTCAGTTTGTGTAAATATCTTGATCTAACTTTCTATCAATGACATACTGTAAACTGTTGTTTGATTGAAATATGACTGCAACTAAGTTAGTTGTTATAAAAACCAAAAAGAAAACTTATACAGTAGTTTCATCACAAGCTGTAAATGCAAACAGCAGGTTGGTGTCCAGTATCTTTTTTTCTTAGCCTGGAAGAGAAACTCTGATGCGCTGGAGATCAGTTACTAACCATGTGGGTAAAACTGACATCAGGAACACAATGGAAATGCACAAGAGAACAGACTCCATGTTTTTTTTTTTTCCTCACAATTTTTAAAAGCAATATGACCATCAGCCCGTTTTTTTTATATGCTTTACTTATCAGAATCAAGCCAGTGCCTTCAAGTAGTGCGTACATAATGAAACTAAGATGGATAAAAATAGATAGTAAAAGCATTAAAGAGAAGTTTCTAACACTCAACTTATAAATTAAACTTATAAACTTATAAATTGTCTAAAATTACTGATTGAACCATAAAAATATGGTGTTCATATGTTGTTTGTCAATGAATTTACCTTTTATGTCCATTACATATTTAGTAATACACAATATTTATTACCATGATGTTTAATAGTACGTTGGAAATGTTGAAAAATTTACCTTCTTTGATAGCTGGTAACATTAAACAATTCCTATTTAACGTAAGGGAAACCTCTTTAAGCACTAGCAACTCCCATTGCCAACTAGTTAGCTAATTGGCTGTCATATTTGCCACAAGTAGGCTACTCTCTTATTACAATTCAGTTATTCATGCTTAATTAATACACAAAAGGATCAGATTCATATTAAGTTTAAGTTAAATTATTATTTTACACAAACTTACCAACACATTTGAGTTACCAGTAATTTTACGAATTAATGAGTTTTATCTACTCCGTCCAATTTATTTACTTTCAACATTTGGGTTTTAGATCATAGAAGAAAGACATCTCAATAAATGACTTGCTTTGTAAAATTATTCAACAAACTTATTTTTTATGTTGAAACAAATCTCACTTTTACTTTTACAGATTTCAGCTGCAAGTTTCTTAAACAAATTCACAGTGTGCTTTCTAGCATTTACCTAACTAAGAGTTATCTATGACCCCATCATTCATATTTTCTTATAAACATATCTCGTTTTCTACTTAATCAGCATTTGGTATTTTTTTAAAGTAATAAACTCTAAACCCTCTATCCATTTTTTATGAGATGAACTCAAAGATCTAAAACTTTTTCCAAGTGGGGCCCCAATCCAGCAATAAAATGGTGGTATCGTATCAGCGAGTACCAGCAAACAGGGCCCCGACACTATTTTGAAAGCCAAAAGTTTATTCAACCATTGTCACCCATTCCAGGCAGCAAAACGTTCTACTGGATTCACTTTGTATTAGTCACAAAGGATGGCAGCAGCTTGACAAAGGCATAGTAGCAATTATTTTACATCCAAGTAGTATGCAGTTCTTCATTTACACACACACACATCATTTTCAAACAGATAGTATCGGTATCGGCCAATGCTGCACAGCCAGGTATCGGGTATCGGTATCGAGGCCAAAAAATAGCATCGGTACAACACTAATGATTAGTGCACATGCAGGTGTGCCTTAGACTTCCCACAATAAAAAACCAATCTGAAAGGTGCAGTTTTATCACACAGCACAATGCCATAGATGTGGAAAGATTTGAGGAAGAGTGCAACTAGCATGTTGACAGCAGGAATGTCAGCCAGAGAATGGATTAAATCAAAGCATCATCTATGTGTTTAAAGTGGCCTAGTCAAAGATTATAATTAAGATCTGTTGCTATCTAATTGTTTCTTCACAAATCACAATTTCATCATTTAGTTTATTATTTTGCTTTCTTTCCTCTCTTTCTTATACCACCAATTTAGCTTAACGGACAGCAGAGATAGATTACTAACTTTCTAAGAACGGTCCTCTTTCCAAGGCAAATACAGCTGACAAGCCTCGGTTATTAGAGCGACAATGCAGATCACTTGTGCGTGCAGATTACAGTGAGTTCAGCACAAAGACTTTGGTTCACTCAATTTAGCTGATGAAAATGTGACATCTGATTAAGCAATAAGAATGTAGGGTCAGATGGTTCATTTGTCCTGTGGAGTTATATCTTTAAAGGAGCATTGAATAGTAATTCTCTCATGATCAGATGCAGAGATGCTCTGTGAAGATTTGACACATTAATCAAAAAGGAACTGCTGTAAAACAAAACCCCATCATGGGTTTGTTGATGGATATTTTTATGCCTCATTTAACATAAGAAATAGTATCACTCACAATAATTTAAATAGATTATTAACATAATAAATTACCTGCACCATGACCTCTGCACATTTATATATTCTCCTTTTTACCCACCATTACTGTTCCAGTCGAGACAACGCCGACCAAGACCAAGAAGTACAAAGACCAAGACAAGGCCAGGACCTTTAGAGATTGTCGGTACTCCTTGGTCTTGGTTGATTTGGTCTTTACAACAGCACAAGCAACCGTGTTATTATTTCTATTTTCTGTTGTGGGAGTGGTGTAATCATTAGTTTGTGTATGACCATTTATTTATGATGATTATGATGAGGATTGTAGCAGCAATGGTGTTATTTTTAGGGTTGACACTAATGATTATTTTCCAAATCGATTAATCTGTTGATTATTTTTTTGATTAATCGATTAATAATCGAGTAGGGAAAAAAATACCTTAAATCCAAAGTGCTTATACATATATATATATATATATATATATATATATATATATATATATATATATATTATTTTTATTTTTTTTTTTACAATTTTAATA
>NW_015151180.1:140245-144017 GCF_000732505.1 Cyprinodon variegatus
GGTCTCTATACTCCAGTTAACAATAAATCGATTATTAAATTAGTTGACAATTATCTCAATAATCGATTAATCCTGATTAATCCAATTAATTGTTTTAGTCCTAGGTATTTTTTTTTTTTATATTTGCCTATTTACCACACTTTATTTATTTTTAATTTATTCTAGTCCAATAACTATGAAAAATTATCATATTAATAAAATAATTTTAATTAAGTTTTACAATTTGTGTTAATATCTTTACTTTTTTAGATGCTAATTATTACAGTGTTTATTTTTAGTGATAAGGAATAAATAAATTATCATAAGAAGAACAAAGTGTTTCAGTTTATTTATTTTTGTAGCTTTTTTTTCTTCACACCCTTTCTATTGCCATTTTACTTGCACATGTTTGATGTAAATGTTCCCAATATTCTTCAAATCCTAGCAATAAAACTGCCATCAATATCTGGAACTGGTGAGGTGTGATTCTCAGCTGAAAAAAGTCGACACGCTTCCAATGTGATTGCAGGTTATCTCATGATTTAATCTCTGAATGCTTCATTAAATGGGCCCTTCTCTGCTTAGACACTAAAAGAGGTGCTTAGATAACGATTAAACTGCAACAAAAGAACACATGACACAAAAACGGAGAACGATTACTGCTGACGAAGAGCGTGACGCAGTTTGTCACACGTTGGAATCTGAATGAAACATTCTGATCAACTAATGTGCTGTAATTGCAGATCATTCTTCTAGCTCAGCCATTTGTATTGTTTGAAAGGTTGGCAGAGAGAGAAATGTGTATTGATAAAAAAACACACAAAATGATTCATGTGAGCAGGTCAGACAAAGACACAGAGGGACATCACGCCATCTGTGTACCACGGAAGTGCAGGTAGTGATGGAGTGTGTGTAGCTGGAGCACTGAGACTCTTTGTAATTGTCACCAGGTTCAGGATGAATCAGGAATGAGTCACCCAGGTCCGAATGTTAATCACCTTGCAGACTAGTCTGACTAAACATGGCTCGCAGGACCGACCATCTGGTTTTATTCCGGCGCAGAGACGTGCATTCCCTCTGCTCAGGGTCGCTACGACTCTGTAACCCTGCCTGTTGGGATTTCTATCTAACCACACTGTTGGCACAGCCCCTACCCCAACACTTGAAAAATTAATTACACAAGCATCCCTGTGCATGTGTGTAGCTGCAGTCAGTCATAAAGGTCTGTCCAACCCATTTGTCAAGGATGACCGTGTTATCCTGCTAAGCGCCGGGAGATTTCAAAATGATTTTGTGACGTGAGAGAGGCTGTGCTGTTTGTCACTATTTGCAGGAGTTACATAATAATCCTTTGCAGGTTTTTTTTTTCCTATCTTCTGTTATTCTGAATGTTATAACAACCATTTGAGACCTTGCTGTGATCCTGTTCCAGTTTCTACTCCTATTGTTATGTCAATAAATTGTAGAGCAGAGGCCAAATACATAACAGGAATGTGATTGCTTTCATCAACTGAGCAAGAGGACACCTTGTCTTCACAGTTTACTGCCAAACTTAATGTAGCAGTGCCTTGCAGAAATAATATTACCCCTCAAGGAGGTTTGCATTTTCTTATGTTTGGATTTTTGATGATAGACCAGCACAAAATAACACGTAACTGTGAAATAAAAGGGGGCTGATTCATTGGTTTTAATTGATTTTTATGAGTAAAAAACTTAAGTATATGAAATAAACTAATGTATAAAAATGTATGTAAATGAACTAATTTGTAAAATCACCTTTTACTGCAATTATAGAGGTAATTTGGGATGTGTTGCTACTAGACTGGCAGTAGAGGTGTGTACAAATATGTTGTTACTGTACTTAAATACACTTTTAAGGTATCTATACTTCACTCCATTACTTATTTTTCTTCCTACTTCTGCCTTCTACTCATTACATTTTCACACAAGTATCTGTACTTTCTATTCCTTACATTTTTAAAACGAACTTTACTCGTTACTCTTGGCTTCAGTTTAATGTTTATAAATATGGATTTCACCTCATGTGTGCAATACAATGCAGATCATTGGCGCCATTCACATCTATTGGAAACTAGTGTAATTGGATGAGTCATATAACGCAAACACTCGTTGGTTAGCTAAAGGAAATCATCAGAAGCAAGCAGATGTTCTTGAAACTGCAAACTTTGTCTATGCCATGCTACAATGTATGATTCAGAAAAATATTTTGAAATGTCTGAAAGGTCGGACACAGGCAAGAGCGTATCGGGAGATGGAGACGGAGACCAACAAGACCTCCCGCATACTTGGCCCTTTGTTAAAGAATTTTTCAAAATAGTCGAAAAATTGAGCTTTCAATTCATATAGTGGCATCTACCTGTTTTTGTTTAAGATTACTTTATACTTTTATATTTTAAGTAGTTGGCTTTTTTACTTTTACTTGAGTAAAGAGGTCAAGTTGATACTTCAAATTTTACCAGAGTGTTTTTAAACTGCAGTATCTAGACTTCTAATTAAGTAACAAATGTGTGTTCTTTTGACACCACTGCCTGGCCGTGTCCATAGGATGTTAGTCTGGGAAGGAGCGGGTTGAGCCTATTTTTAAGGCAGGACTTAGGGAGTTTATGGAAACTGATTAGAACCAAGGATGTGATGCTAAAAAATCATTTTAAAAACCAAAAGGCTTTTACAGCAGCCAATTGTTGAAATTTTAATGATATAAACAGCTCTTTCAGGACATAATAAAGAGCATCAATAAAACATTGCTCCGTTGCAGCTGCAGCCGCAGCATTGACTTTTATGATTACAGAAAAGCACTGGTGCATTATGGGCCCAACTCCCTCACTGTGATGGGTTTAGTATGTT
This sequence comes from Cyprinodon variegatus, assembly GCF_000732505.1. Lineage (NCBI taxonomy): Eukaryota > Metazoa > Chordata > Actinopteri > Cyprinodontiformes > Cyprinodontidae > Cyprinodon > Cyprinodon variegatus. The sequence goes on from NW_015151180.1 coordinate 143,090, forward strand.
TTAGACCAGAGGGTATTGAGCCTTACAGTAGTAGCCAATCAAAATTCCCGACTTTCCTTGATGGGCCTTTGGCTGGTGCCTTGGCTGATCCCCTACAATTCCTTTTTAAACATCATTCTTTCTACTAAAATATTGTTTCTGTCATGATTTGTGGATCTAACAAGAAGCGCCATCTCCTGGTCAGACCCTGTAATTCAGTGAAAGGGTGGAGTCAGAGTAAAATATGCACGCCCAGGAGAAGGAGGGGGTCACTCCAGTCGCTGGAAGTTGAAGGGGATTTTCCTGGGACTTGCAGGGAAGTGGGCTGCCATTCAGCTGGCGTTTGACTGGAACGGGCCATTTTGAATGGCTGCTACTGTGCCAGACTGACATAGGACCGATTAAGTCAGACTCACCGGCCGGACTGTGTTGCTACCAGCTTTGCTCATCTACAGACATGAATTTGTCTCTTCATTCCTTTTTTTTCCCCGTTTTATCCCTGGCAAACAGCTTAGTCTCAATCAAAATGAAAAGAGAGTATCTGATTATTAGTTTTCAAGTCTTGCCACAGATTTAATTGTGGGAAGGTAAAACTGTCCTAGTCTTAGGTGACTTTTGAGCAAAGTCTCCTTTCTTATTTAACTAGGCATTACATTAGTTTTCTAATGATACTGCCACCTGTGGTCAAAGCACAGCACTGCGGGACTCTTCTTCTTGTTCTTGTAGCTTGCACTCAAACTTCAGAAAAAAACATTTTCCAGTTATTTTATTTTTTTTTGCTTTTTAGCCTTAGGTTAACTTAATTAAAAAAGTTGGTGTTTTCACTAGTCGATTCATACCAGAAACACAATCTGTACCATTATCTGGGACGCCCTTAATGTTATTTATTTTGTAAAATAGACTTAAATTCCATTATAAGCTGCCTAGAAATAGTAAGCATAATAAAATA
>NW_015151180.1:144157-147862 GCF_000732505.1 Cyprinodon variegatus
GATTTAAGCATATATCTAGTCTTTTTTATTTTTATGTTTTCCTTTCGTGTTAAAATTATGGTATATCTTGCATAATTTAAAGAAAGAAACAAGTAAAATGCAGATAAACATGGTTTAATCATATTTTGCTGGACTACTCTGAGCATGTCCGATGATGAAGTTAAAGAAGCAGTTTAACAGAGATAATGTAAAAAGTATCAAACAAAAAATTCGTAAAGACGTGTATTAGCATACTTTACTGAGTTAAGGATAAAAATAAGTAGTTTTAGTACCATAATTACATTAATTATGGAGATATGGATGTACATCTGGTTGCGCATGCGCACAAACGCTAATGGTACGGATCGTGCTTCCAGTATGTATCCAGGAGGGACGGTGCTGAAAATCAAGTATTGTAAAGTCCCAGCTCCCATGCTTGGATTGGCCAGCCAATTAGTTGGCAGCGCAGGAACTTCAGACTTGATCTAAATCCATGAAAAATATTCTACAGCTCATAGATGAATCGGCAATAAACTACTGAGGTATCAGTCTGCACATCAAACGCAGTTTTAGTCGTAAAGGGTAAAATGAAAAGCCTATTGTAAATATGTGTTCCAGTAAAAACCTAAAATATCTCTTTAAGAAACATCCCCACATTGACCATGGATTGATGCTTTCCCTGAGAGCTTTCCTCCACACATTGCAGGGTGCACACAATGTAATCTTTATCTTTTTTGACCAGAAAATCTTCTTGCCAAATTCTTCTTGGTTTTCTCCCTACATTGCTTATGTCAAACTACAATGAGATTTTTTGTGTTTTCTTTTTTACTTTTCTTTTTGCTACTCTTCCATAAAGGTCAGTGTGTGACTAACAGTTCAGATTTTCCGCTCCAGAGCTGTGTATTTCTGCAGCTTCTCTTAGTCATCCAAGACCTTTTTTTGTGATTATTCACTCTGGACATTTTTAAACTAATTCTTATTTTAATTTATTTATAGCATAATCATAAGTTGTCTGTTGTGCTTTTTGGTCTTCATGGTGCGCTAATTACTTCGGTGTGAATTTTCAATGTAATTACATAAAAAAAAACTTCTTTTGCAGGTTAAATACATTTTTAAGGGAATGCATGCAAACCAAGATGTTCCCTACTATTAACAGTAATAAAAACTAGTAATAATCCAATCCTCCTTTGCAAACAGCTACTTAGAAGTGTCATGCAACTTGAGCCTAATTCATTTAGATACTCCAATACATCCGGGCTTTCATTTGACACCGCCACTTTTTTTGCTTTAGTTTGAAATTGGTCTTTGTTAGAAAAAAAAATAAAGTAGAAAGGAAGTGCCAAATGCTTTTAAGCTTGTAATAATTATCAGAGCTAATGCAGATCCAGAGAGACGGCTGCGGGTAATGATGGAGCATTTTGGGCGGCACCAGCAGAGGAAGCTAAAGGAGTTCTTCCCACACTTTGGGGGTTCACGTGGCATAAAGGGGGAAATAAAAATTCATGATTAAAGGGTTTGTTTTCCACACTGAGCACATTTTGAATACTTCAGTGAATGAAGTAACAGTCAGCAGCTGTTGGTTTTGATGTGAACTTAATGTTCTGCTGAGAGCATCACTCATTACATGTCCTCCATTACACAGACAATCTCCATTAAGGGCTTTCACAGAAGAAGCCATGTTGTAGTATTTTAAGTGTTTCCTGACCATAAAGCAGATTGTCACCACTGACTACATGTTGGCTTTATATACCCTATAACACCCAACAAGCGATTATCCAATAGGCTTAATGCCTTATGTGCAGCAAATGACTTGTGAGATTTAACAGCTTACTATGGAGGATGACTGCATCTGAAACTTATATATAACGACTAAAAGAGACACGCTAACATTCAACATTTCTAAAGAAATGCGTGAAAACTTTATTTTATTCCAAAACAGTATCACAATTATCACAATCTTCCTTACAGTACCCTACAATATGCAAGTTTTATCGCATTTGTTGAGTTATTTTATTTCATGTACCATGCACTTAAGCTCTTTATTTATGTCTATCAGTCCTGCAGAAAACAGCAATTTGATTTTGTTCAGAGAATCAGTAAAAAGGGAAACATTTAAGAGTCATGCAAAAGTTCCTTTTAGATTTTAAGAATGAAAACATAACTACAGTTTAATAAAATCCTGGGAATATTTTTCTTCTTGGTTAGACCTCACTTCAAAGGATGTGCATGCAAAGTAAAGTCTGTTAAGGTATTGCGTCCATCTATCTGTTGTCTATACTTGTTTATCAATGCTAAAGACTCAATCTTATCCTGTCCAGCGATCATTCAAGAGGCTTGTTTGGAAGTAAATACCATACATTCTAGGGTGGCTCCAGTTGGCTGGCCTGTTTGGGCTGTTTGTATATGTTATGTTTCTGGCCCTGCTGGTTGCCCCACTGGGTTGTCGATACTTGGATCTGGGGGTATAGAGTGTGTACAAAGAGAGCGATTATATATGTTGCGTCCATTCTTGTGTGTCCTTATATTGGAAATGCAGGGGTAAATATCTGTGTGTTAACGCATGAGGGTGGGAATGTCACTGCATGTGCCATTTTCTGTTTGTTGTTGTTTGGTTTAGTTTTGTCAGGTTCAGTCTTGGTGTGCCGCCTGCTGCATTCCCTGCTGGTAGCTGCTGCCCCTGCCAGCCAGTAGAGGTTAGAGATTCTTGGTATCGAGGCCAGAGGGCTTCCGTGAGTTCTGGCTCACCCTGGTTGACTGCTTGCTGGGGCCTGGACCCCTGGCTCTGTCTGGTTTCTTCTGGGGGTGGTGTGTGACACCAGGGCCTCTGGGTCCATGGCTGGATGACATGGAGCAATCTGTTTTGATTTCAGACCACAATTCTTTCTTCTATTCTGCCATACAGAACAGGTTTAGGGAAAGAAAAAACACAAACACATTTCTGGAAACTTTATTTTATGCAGGCTCCTAATATTTCAGCTGTTTGCCTCTAGTCTTCTTCTTTATACCATTAGAAACAATATATGTGAGCTCTTCTAGACAAGGAGTGCCCTGAGCAGCTGCTGCTTTGGGGGAAATGATAAAACAGCTAGGATGTCCTTGTAAATCAGGTGTGGATGAGCAAATTGGCTTTGTAAGCGGCTGCTAAAATTACAGCCCGCTGTCACAGGCAGATAGCTTGTGGCTGAGTGGGAGAGTAAAAGACACTTAATTTTGAAATATATTGAAAGGATATTAGATCACAATGCAAGGCTATTTCCATTGCTAGTTCTAGAAAGTTTCATCAATAATTTAAAGGAGTGTGATGGTTAGGCTGAAAATTCTAGCTCTGCAGACATAATAAATGGTTCATACTTGGCTTCCCTGAGTGATAGCACCTCAGTATTTATGAGCCCATTTAGTTGCCTCCTACAAATGCATTAACTTTGCACAGAAGGGGTGGTCGGTTAGACTCAATATTATCATTTTTTACTGTAATGCTACATAATTAAGTGCGATTCTTGCATATCTCTTTCTAACTCCTGACACACAGAGATGCAGAACAACATCACTGCAAAAACTCCCATTAATACTATACCTCATTACAACTGTTAATAACTAAAACAATATGGCTGTTTTGATGTTGAACCTGGTACTTCAATAAAGATCCTATTTAATTGCAAAAACAAAATATATATATATATATATATATATATATATATATATATATATATATATATTTATATATAT